>NW_018024816.1:0-5130 GCF_002006095.1 Pseudomyrmex gracilis
AAGGTCCAAATTACGGATCGAAACGTTTGGTCTATTGAATAAAGAATTCTTTTTATACACCTCCATCTGGTATATANTGCCTGTATCGGCCTTTTTTAATTTCTTTGAACCTGTCACGGGCGATTGATTGATTGTTTATATAAAACGTCTCGCGTCTTCCAGCGTCGTTGACGCTTTCGCTGCAATCGTCTGGCGCGCGCGGTGCGGTTTTATTTGTACTAAATATACACACAATGTCATGCGTGTAACAACCTTTTTTTTTAAAAAAATACTAAATACATTGTTGTTATTTGGTTTTGAAAAAATTTTGCGATTGTCGCGCCCTCTCTTCTTCTTCGATTGTCACCGCGCAGTATTTGATTGTTATTTAGTATCAGTCTGCGCGCACAAAAACGATAACGTCGCTGTTGTTGTCGCTGACGTTTCTCGCGCTCCTCGTCGCTTTGACGACGGCAACGTCGATTGCGTCGACGAGATCGATGACGAATACGACGACGAAGAAAAGAGTTGTCGATGAAAGAGAGACTGCTTTCGCGTTCCTACGCAAGTGCGGTTACGTAGAGGACAACGTGGATAACTCGTTAATATCCGAGAGCGCGTTGAATCACGCTGTTTTGCTTTTTCAAGAATTCTATAATCTACTCATAGATGGTGAATTAAACACGGAAACAGTGCGCTCAATGAAAAAACCGCGTTGCGGAGTTTTAGACATCGAGACGCGTCACACAAACAAGGAGCACATATACAAGTGGCCGACAAATCATCTCACATGGAACTTTCTGTTTGCCTCTAGAGCGAATCTACAAGTAGCGGAGGCAGCGTTCGCGCTGTGGGCAGCGAATTCCTCGCTGACGTTTACACGCAGCATGCACATTCTAACAGTGATTTCGTATAAAGGTGGACAGCATACTATGTGAAACAAGCATTACTGAGATACTTTGGGTCCGTTTGACTTTGATGGTCGAGGTGGAGTACTCGCTAACGCGTATTATCCCACCGGAAATATCGAACATGTATCTGAGATACATATTGACAATGAGGAACAATGGCACGTGCAGCTCACTGAAAATCCATCGAATAAGGATTATCTGTTGCTCACGCTGACTCATGAAATCGGACATGCAATAGGAATAGAGCACAGTTCACACGACAATTCGGTAATGTACGCGTTTGTACCTGTTAAACAGTGGCCTGTTACGCTCAGCCTGAATGATGTTCTGGCTGTGCAAAACCGTTATGAACCTAACCCGGATGCATCTAAACTACTACCGGTCTCTACATTTGTCCCTCCGACAATTGCACCGCCAACAACGACAACGACGGCGCTGCAGCCGCCGTCGCTGCCGCGTAAACTCAAACCTCTACCGCCACTTAAGAACGCGTGCGAAATGCACAATCCCGACCATCCGTCCCGGCCCAAATAACGGCGCATAGCGCCGCATAAACAATTAAAAAGGGCAGCGGGTATTAGATACACGCTGACGGCGTACCGCCCGCACCGCGCGCTCTCCGCGCCTTCAAGCGGCATGCGCGCCGCCCGCACCGCGCACTTTCCCGCGCCTACAAACGTCAGCTGATATCGCGCCCGCACCGCGCGCCCCGCCGCGCCTCGAAATAAGCAGCGTGACAAACAAACAAGTGTTTTTCCGCGCATCTTGTCAACCCCGCCCGCGGAAAACTGCGGGTATATAAGCCGGGCCAAAAACCGAGAAGATCAAATCTGTTCCGATCTCCGGATCAACAGAGAAGCACCTAGGGAAGCTCCTTCTCGGTCGGGCAAACCGACAGCGATTCTACGATCCGATCCGCTCCGGGGAATCTTAGATTCTCTGCCGGGTAAACCGGCATCCGCTCCGCTCCGCTCCAGGGAATCTTTGGATTCTCTGCCGGGTAAACCGACATTCGCTCCGCTCCGTTCCGAGAAATATTTTGATTCTCTGCCGGGTAAACCGGCATCCGCTCCGCTCCGCTCCAGGGAATCTTTGGATTATCTGCCGGGTAAACCGGCTTCCGCTCCGCTCCGCTCCGGGGAATCTCCGATTCTCCACCGGGAAAACCGGCTTCCGCTCCGCTAGATCTGCTCCAGGGGAATCTCGTATTCTCCGCTGGGTAAACCGGCTTATTCCGCTAGAACCGCTTCAGGGGAATCTCGTGTTTTCCGCCGGGTAAACCGGCCTATTTCGCTAGAACCGCTCCAGGGAAATGAGCAAATAACGGCACCGTACTAAGCCTAGCAAGGAAGACCGTCCGATCAACAAAGATCACTTTTCGTAAGAAAGAGACTTTCTCACGGAATAAATATTTTTCCAGATCTGTAAACGCGCTTTTCAGAGCATCGCCGTTTAAATCACTGTTTCGTAAATAAGCGACTTTCCGTGTGTAAATATTTTTCCAAATCTGAATGAATATCTTACGAACTTGATAAAATCACGTTTCAAGCACCGCCGATTGAACCGCGTGTACCGAAGCTCATTTTAGTATATAATATTTTTATTTTGGTGTAAATATCTTTCTTCTTTTTTTTTGAATAAATTCTATCATTTTTCTTGTTCTAAAATTAACCGAGTTCACTCTATTTTTACCTTACCCTGATCCCGACGAGCTATTCCGCAGCAAATATTAAATTAACTGAAACAAAAACGGACTAAACTTCGACGAGAAAAAGTAGGAGCGTTACACTGTCATTAACACTGCGTTTCAATCTCCTGTGGGACACACCTACATCAATTTCAACAACGATTCCGTGGCCGTTGTAGACGATTATCACTTGAGAATTAAGAAATACAAAATTGAAGCAAATTGAAACTAATGTTTCCAGGAAGTCCGTCAAGTATGTCGCTAGCCTTTCGTAATTCAGATGGCCATGTGTACTTTCTGTACTCTGACAGATATCTTGCGTTCAACAAATTCATCAATTTCATGCACTCTGCGGGACCTTTCAATATGAGATTAATTGATATCCACTGTCCGGATATAAACATTTTATACAACTTAAAGTCCCTAGTTTTTCACCTCGAAAAGTACGAACACGCTCTTTATTCTGGGTAGATATACTGCGATCGTTCTGTGTGCTACGAGTTGTTGCTCTTTCTCTTACTCCTCTTCGCAACAAACTGCTCAACGATGTTTTGCTCGATGGTTCCGATGAAGCTACAACAACAATTGTTCATCGATCTTCAGCGCGAACCCCAACACAACGGCGCAAAGAGAAAGAAGTTCAATCAAGAGTAAGTATTTTTGTTTTGCTTTCTTTTTTTGTTGCTTTTATTTTATTTTCTTTTTTTTATTTGCGATAAAATCATGTTTTTTAGTTTTCTTATGCACAGACAATGCGATGGCGTTCAGTCAACACCGATTACACCCAACGTACCGGCAAAGCGTACGCGGATACTGAGCCGCAAATACATCTTAACCAAAACGGGGTACAAGTATTTCGAACTCGGCATTGGTATGTCAATGATGTACCACCAACCGTTGACATAGCTCTAGGCGACAACAATGGGAACGAGGTGCTTATGTCGTCAGAAATGTGGAAGGTGTTGTTGGACAATGAACGAATCATTACGTCCTATTTGTCGCAGCAGAGCGACGCGCAGCCGCCGATTCGTGTAGACGATCTGGCGGTATCGTTCAGCTTGATAAACAACGCAAAGATTATGCGTCTGACTACAAAGAATAGCCGCATAATATTGCCCCACTAATCGATGTGCAACTTGTTCAATTAAAAACATTGCGTTGCGTGCATCGTCGCCTATTTGAACGACGCTGTTATTTGCGTGCGAAACAGATTGTCGCGGTATTTCTCGATCCAGTCTGAATTATCCGATCCCGCCAGCTTCGCAAATGCTGTCACACAGAGCGGTGACTTCGACGTCAACAATATTGTCGATTGCGAACTGTTAGTAACTGTATGTTACGGCGTTACGCCTTAAAGAAATATTATTATTTTGTTGTTTTACTCTCATTTATGTAACTTTATTTTTATAGAACATAATAAAAAATTGCGCTGTTCTTCAATAACACAGTGTTTTTTATTTCACATTTCCTAACCACATATGCGTTCCCATTAAAACATTTTTTTAAATTGTAAACACTTTTTTTACCTAATAGTCTTCGAGAAATAAACACACACATCTAGGACGTAACGGTTTTTTTATTTGCGCGCCTTTTTAATACTAAATACTTATAGTATACGCGCACCGGAAGTGTGTAAAAAAACCACATCTGGTACGCAACGGTTTTTTATGCAAATGTTTTTGCTGGATACGACTCATTATACCGAAAGTGATTCATCGTTGCGAGCGATAATAGAATTTGCACTTCCGGGACATTTGCGATTTTTCTCGAAATTTTTATTATTTTACTGCGCAATTGAAATATCTAATTAAAAGATAATATTTATTTTAGCGATGACGTTATAATCCAAACGACCGTGAAAACGTTCGATCTGTTCAAGTTTTATTTTTAGCGATGACGTCATCATCCGAACGACCTTAAACACGCACGGACCTGTTCGAGTTCTATTTTTAGCGATGACATCATTATGTTTGCGGTTTTTCTCGGAATTATTTATTTTACTGCGCATTTTAAAATCTTAATTAAGAGGTAATATTATTTTAGCGAAGACGTCATCATCATCCGAATGACCTCGAACACGCACGAACACGTCCGCGCAGACGCCGAACGACCTTGAACACGTTTGAACACGTTACAACCGTTGACGCCATCGATAACGCTCACTTACCTGAAATAAACACGTCGAATAATGCATTCTCCATTTTTACTGCTCGTCGCTAAGTGGCTAGTTCCGGTGGAGCCAATAACAACGCTCCGCCGACTCCACTCACACTCCTACGTTATTTAATTTGCAAGCGGCAACGCTCCGCCGACGCCACCCACACTACCACGTTATCTCATCCGCAACGTCCAAGTCCTCCGATACTGCTCTCATTATTACGACTATACAGGGTCCGCCACTTAAGTCCGGACAAATTTGAATTTGACATTCCCATCATATTAGAATGCAGCAGTAGGTGCCATATGACCTAAAGATAGGTTAGAGACGTCGATAAGACATTAATAACCTTAAAATGGCCGAGTCGTTCAGGAAGACGCCGGAATATAATCGAA
>NW_018024817.1:0-3306 GCF_002006095.1 Pseudomyrmex gracilis
CGGTAACAACACGGCAGTCGGTAACTGTCGGTAAACACACGGCAGTCGATAACTGTCGGTAACCACACGACAGTCGATAACTGTCGGTAACCACACGGCAGGATAACTGTCGATAACCACACGACAGTCAATAATTGTCGGTCAGTAACAGTCAGGAATAAAATACCAATCGGTAACAATCAGTCCAGTCCTCTTCTCGACCAAAATACTCATTCTCCGCCCCGGTAATGCCAGTACGGCTGACCATAAAGGGAGAACGTACGTTCAACAAGTGTAAACGGTTTCGTCGAACCGTGACCTTGAACACTCGGACGTAACAATGAACCAATTTTTCCTATGCTCAAGTAATGTTTTGGTTGGAGATTTGTGTTCAATTTGGATGTTTATTGTGTGTGTAATTTGAAAGGAAGGTGAAAAGGAGAAAGTGTGAGATGGATGTGTGTAATAAGAATTGGAAATATTATTTAAAATTGGTTTGCCACGGTTTTTTGCGAAATAAGTGAGTTTTTTAGGTAGAGAGATTTTTTTATAATGTTTTTGNTTAATCCACGAAAACTTTTTCATCATCCTGAAGGCACAGTCATAGGTCTCATTGACAGAGCATTTTTTTTATCACACCCTGACTTTCATAAGAAAAACTTTGACTATATTATTAACATTCTGAACGACAATAATTACCCCATTGACTTCATTTATAACATTTTCAAAAAAAGACTTAAAAATAATTTTTTAAAAAACAATGATCTAAAAACATTTTTTATTAATAATAACCTTGACAATAAACCTTCTCGTTGGTTTGTAATGCCTTACACACATAATTTTTCAGAAAAATTCTTGTCAACTTTTAACAAAGAGATTGATACACACTACTCTTTTTACAGTNTCAACAAATTGTCCAGATTTATTAAAGTACAAAAAGATCCTATACCTCCTCTGTCCTGTCNATTCGTAGTTTATAAAATTAACTGTAAGGATTGTGAGGCATCCTACGTAGGCCAGACTTGTAGAGTTTTACAGTCCAGAATCAACGAACATAGAAATCATATCAAACGTAACACCACACAAACTTCTGTCATCACTGATCACAGAATTAATTATTCACACGATTTCTCATGGGATAGAGTCGANATTCTGGATTGCNAAAAACATTNTTATAAGCGTTTGATTTCCGAAACTCTACACATTAAAAGACAAACATATGGCCTTAATCTGCATAGTGATACAAAAAACCTCGACAAATTTTATTTACCATTTGTTGTAAATACAGATTAAATTNTCCTTTGCGCATGTCCACAACGTAATTTTCACTGTGCATATTGATGTCATGTTTCAAATTTATTCAGTTGAGTGACAACTTTTGTCTGCGANCACCACCATGTAACAGCTCGAATTTGTATTTAGATCGACGTTTTTAAAAACTGCACATTTCTGTAAGTCAAAATTATCTTTATAATGCGGATTCACCTTTTCATAAATTTGTTAACAATACTTCTATATATTAATTTTGTTATTTCTTTGTAATCAAGTTTTGTAGAACAAATTTGATAAAGACCAAAAATTATGGTCGAAACGTAATTTTGCAAACAATTCAATAAAGAACATCATTATTACATTTACACACACCAACAACTGTGCTTTTGACTCCAACTGCCTTGCCACTTCTTTTAAATAAATTTGAATATCTGGAGTTATCTGTTTTCTGATGAATATATATTATTTTCATAATATTGTACAAGTGAAACCAACATTGATATACCTAAAATTCTTTTACACAACCTAAAAACTACATAAAAAATTAAATAAAAATCCAAATTCATAAATGAAAGTACTATACCTATAATCAAAGTTGTATTAAGTACTACTAGCTCAATCATTAACAAAACAATAAGTATATATTTTTAGAACAATACTAACATAATTAAAACAATTAAAATTATTTACAAAAAGAATTATAAAATAGTAACTAAAATTTATTTTAAAACTTATACTTAGAGCTTTATACTTTCAAAAAAACAACAATTTTATAAATTGTAAAGAAATAAGTCATTTTTAACCTACCAAAAGTAATAAAAATTATAAAAATAAATAAGTACACCTTTAATCTTCAAAATTAATATTCGTAGTTTAAACTTTTTTTTTGGAATTAATACTTAAATGTTACAAACTACTTTATATACAAATTAAATTCAATTGTGCCTTTAATATATGCCCTTATAATTACAACATTAATCCTTATGATATGAAATAAATTTCATCCATCTTATTTTATTTTTCTATTAATCTTGTACTCATTAATAAGATGTATAAACTCACCCATACTTAAAAAAAATTTTATATACTCATTTATTATATTTTTAATTATAATTAGAGGAGTCCTTACAATCTTAAATCTAATAAAAAAATCAGTTTAATAGCTATTATATTACTTGTTTCATATATCTTAATTTTAAATTTTGAAAAAGTAACTCAACCTAAATACTCAACCTAAATAAATCTATAGAAATAAACATGTCTACTCAACTCCAATCTGATATATTCTGAGTTAGTAAATAAATTTATACTTACCCCTTCAATACAATATCAGCTATTTCCATAAGTTTCCTTATTCTATCTATATTCTCCATCAGTAAAATTATCTCAATTGAATGTATTACTCTACCTGAAATTAATTATGAATAACAATATAATTAAAATTATCAAGTCATCTAATTTAAACTTGCCAACATTCAGTAATATTTCATACATATCAAATTTTAAATTCCAACTGGATTATTTGTAGGAGTTCAAATTATTAGTGGATTTTTTCTATCTATACATTACTGTTCAAGTACATCTATAACAGTACTAGAATTATTAACATCATACAAAATGTAAATAATGGATGAATATTCCTCAACATTCATATCAATGGAGCACCTATATTTTTTCTTTGTATGTATATATATAAGGTGCTTTATTTCCTTGCGGGGTACACTGCGGACCTCCACTCCGCTTACATAATTTGTTTCTCGCGTCGAAAGAGAGAGAGAGACACACCACACTCATCCATCCATCCATCTATTCACACTCATTCCTTGGACCTCCGCTTCCGCCGCATTTTCCTTTCTTCCTTCCATACTCTCATTCATTCCNAACCATCCTCCCCCCTCCCTCATCTTTTCCAATTTCCTCATCCAGACCTCTCCTTCACCTCCCTCTCCCAAAACCTCTTCCACCATCTCCTGCCATCCCTTTTCCATNCCCCAGTCGGTGCACTCCTCCCACACGTGCTCCCACGTTTCCTCTCCCCATCCACATATCCTACAC
>NW_018024817.1:4041-5238 GCF_002006095.1 Pseudomyrmex gracilis
TTCATCACTACCGCTCCCTTACTAACTCTCTCTTCTATATGTTCCTTCTGCCCTCCATTAGCCATCATTATGTAACCCAAATATTTGTATTTTCTCACCTCTCCTATTTCCTTTCCCTCCCATTTCCACACCACCTTCTTCTGTCTCCCACCCCCTTTTCTACACCTCATTACTTTCGTCTTCTCCACATTTACCTCTAATCCTTTTCTCTCTACATATCTTTCCAGCGTCTTTATCATTCCTTGCATTCTTACTTCCTCCTCTGCTACCACTGCCACATCATCCGCGTACGCCAACGAATAAATTTTTCGTCCCTTCACCTTCACTCCTCCCCACCCTTCTTTCTCCAATTCCTCATCCAGATCCGCCAACAGTAGCGTGAATAAACACGGGCTCAGAGGACACCCCTGTCTTACCCCTTTACCAGTCCAGAAACTTCCCCCCACCCTATCCCCTACCCTCACTCTGCTCACTGTCTCCTCCAGAACCTCCTCACACCTCACTACCAAACTCTCTCTGATTCCCTTTTTCCTCATCATCTTTATAAGGATCTCTCTATCCACCGAGTCAAATGCAGCTTTCATATCTACAAACATCACGACCATCTTACCCTTCCTCTCTGCTACCCTCTTGTTTATCAAATAGTTCAACACATAAATCTGGTCAATTGTTCCTACNCCTCTCCTAAATCCTGTTTGACTCGGTGGAAATATCCCCTTCTTCTCCACCTCCTCCCTCAACCTTTCTGCCAGCACCATCNCATATATCTTATATGCCGTCTGCGTTAACGTAATCCCTCTATAATCCTCAACTTTCTCTCCCTCCCCCTTCTTCACTATAGGTACTACTATCCCNTCCCTCCACTCTTCCGGCCACCCCCCTCCCCTCCATACTTTGTTGCAAATCTCCCATAGCCATTCCTTTATTTCTTTTCCCCCGAATTTCNATACTTCATTCACAATACCATCACCTCCTGCTGCTTTTCCCTCCTTCAGCTTCCTGATCGCCCCCCCTATTTCTTCCCTGCTAATCTCTTCTTCCTCTTCTTCNCCTCTATCCCTCACTTCCCCTCTCACTCTCCACTCTACTCCTCCCAGTACTTTCCTAAAGTGTCCTTCCCACTCCCTCATTTCTATTCCTTCCTTAACTCTCTTTCTCTTTATCCTTCCCTTATTCACTACCCTCCATACATCCCCT
>NW_018024818.1:0-5159 GCF_002006095.1 Pseudomyrmex gracilis
TTCTAAGTATTCGGAGTGAGTGCATTTATTTGCAATCTCCTTCTCATTATCAGATCATACGTGTTAATTGCAGCGAACACGCAGGGGCACGTGTTCGCCATAATCGAATTCGAAAGTACGTGTTCGATCTATCGCTCCAACCGAATACGGAGTCGGTCAGAAGGATATTAACAAGCAAAAAGAAAATCGGAGTCGGGTTTGATTCAAGTATTTATTCAAATCAAATACACTAAGAAAAAAAACAATTTACAACTCAGAAGTGGGATTAACGCTATATTTATCGCTTAGAATAATCCACGGCGGTTAGTCGTTCGGCGGTCGGTTCCTGTCCACGTGACAGTGAATCGTGTCAAGGACATATACATCGAATCGTTGTGATATTTTAAAATGTGGTCGATTCGCGAGCGATCGTCGTTGGAATCGGCGTCTTTGGAGCGTTTCCAAGCAGAAGAGAGGAAATTTCAGCTTCCAAATACAGGTACAAGAGACGAATTATTCAAACGTATTCTAACACATTTGGAGCGCGTTGGTCCATTGGACTTGATGGCGGAGTCGCAAGGAGCGTCAGCATCTTTTTTGCCGGGAGATTCAGGAGCCGGAGCCGGAATTGAAGAGCCGCTCACGGCAAACATCTTGCGCACTTCTTTGTCGGAGATGACGGAGGTCATGAGACAACAACAGCAATCAATACAAATGTTATTACAACATCTAACGACTTTGACCGCGCCAAGGGCACAAACAGATACAAACGCTTTACTTTCCGCTGTTGTTGGTGACGAGTCAAGAGCGCAAACAAATACAAACGCTTTACTTTCCGCTGTTGTTAGTGACGCGTCAAGGGCGGTTGCCCGGTCTCCTTCGTATGAAGGTCGGTCGGGTAGACATACAGAATGTAATATTCCGGGTAACGCAGTTTCGTCGTTAGCTACGCAAATCTCGGAATTTGGTGGGACGGAAGATCAATGCATAAATACGTGGGTGAGTCGCGTTGAACAAGTGGCCGCGGTGCATGGTGCGTCCGATGGAGTCACGCTTCTGGCCGCGACCAGCAAGCTGGTAAAAGATGCAAAGATCTGGTACGAGTCGCAGTCTGGCGCTACTATCCAGTCGTGGATCGGGCTTCGTCAGGAAATGGTCATTGACTTCGCAAAAAAATCCCGATTTTTAAGGCTGTGCAGAAGGCCGAGTCCAGGAAATGGATGCCTTCCAAAGAGACATTTGACCAATATGCCATCGCCAAGAAAGCCCTCATTCATCAGCTGGGTCTTCCGATCGAGGACACAATACAAATGTTGAGTAGTAGAATATCAAATACAGCCGCGAAAGCGTCCGCCTTGCTGATAGCTGACAATACATTGCAGCAATTTATGGTGAAAATGCGGGGGCTTACACAGGGACTTGATGACACAGGGGAAAAAAAATCGGCACCGGGTTCCAATCTGAACAAAAATCCTGTCTGTAGAAATTGTAATAAAAAAGGTCATTCCCATAAAGAATGTAAAAATGATATCGTCTGTTTTTATTGTAAATTAAAAGGTCACCGGCAGTTTGATTGCCCTTCGCTCAAAGAGAAGAACGGGAAGCCACAGCAGTTGAAGCGTCCGGCGTCGGTTGCAGCACCGGTAACGGAAGTCACAGCGGGAGCTGAGGTCGTCGTCTTAGTAAATGAGAAGGACGTCTCTCTGCAATTAGCCGACCCGTTAATTAAGGTAGAGAAGATCTGTAAACAAAATTGTATTTTATATGCCATGATCGATACAGGCAGCCCTGTTTCGTTTATTAAATATAATATATTTAATAAATGGATTCGTCCGTACTGTGGTGTTTTGGAACCGTCGGAGAGAATTTTTGTAAATATAAAAAGTTCCCCCTTGAATGTAGTTGGCGTTGCGTCAGTCTCGTTAAATTTAGATTTTTTACCTGGAAAAGAAATTTCGGTTAAACTGTTTATTATCAAAGAATATGCATTCGAACATGATATCTTACTGGGCAGCGAATTTTTAGTTGAACAAAACCTTACCTTGTGTAGAAAAAAATCAGATTCAAGCACATGTGACCTTGAGGGAGATACTCAAGGCGTTGATTCTCCAATCTTGCCGCTTTCTATTGAGGAGAATAAGTCGGAATCGTTGGCACAGATATTAAACAGTCATTCTGTAGATTTTGATGAAAATGTAAAAAAACGTCTAACCAAATTAATTTTAGATGTCGAGAAAAGTAAAATTATACCTGTAAATGATGAATATTCAGTTGAGGTCCATTTGAAGGATGATTCAATATTTGCGTTCGCCCCTCGCCGTTTTGCGCACGTGAAACGATTAAAATTGAGAGCAATTACCGACGATCTACTAGCTCGCAGAATTATTAAACTAAGCGTTTCACCGTATTGCTCGAGAGTGGTCCCTGTAAGGAAGAAAAACGGGCAAATAAGGTTATGTGTCGACCTGAAGCCTCTTAATAGCAGAGTGGTAAAACAAAAATATCCGTTTCCGAATATTGAGGATAATATTTCGAGATTGCACAACAAATCTGTTTTCACTTTGCTCGACTTGAAAGATGGTTTCCACCAAATAAAAGTCAGAGATAGTTCGACAAAGTATTTTGCATTTGCAACGCCGGAAGGGCAATTCGAATATAATTATTTACCTTTCGGCTATTCGGAGGCCCCAGCTGAATTCCAAAAACGAATCATCCAGATACTGAATCCTTTGATCCGCGAAGATAAAGTCGTGGTTTATATTGACGACGTTCTTATTCCGGCAGAATCTGTAGAGGAAAATTTGATTATATTAAAGGAAGTGTTGACTATTTTTAAGAGATATAGTTTTGAGATCAATTATGCAAAGTGTCAGTTTTTGAAAAGGAAAATTGAATTTTTGGGCTATATTATTACGCAAAATAATATTATGTTGAGTTCGAAGCATACCGAGGCTATTCATAATTTTAAAAAACCGGCTAATGTTCACGAAGTCCAAAAATTTCTCGGGTTGGCAAGCTATTTCCGAAAATTTATTGAAAATTTTGCATTGAAGGCCAGACCGTTGCAGGATCTTCTGAAAAAAAACATTAAGTTTCAATTTGATCAAACTTGTGAAGATTCTTTTAATACTTTAAAAAGAGAACTAACCTCGCGTCACCTGTTCTGGCTATATATAATCCAGCCGCGGAGACAGAACTCTACACCGATGCCTGTTCCACAGGCTTGGGCGGTGTTCTTTTACAAAGACAGTCTAATGGGCTGTTAGCTGTCGTTGCTTATTTTAGCCAGAGTACCAACAAGGCGGAGCGAAGCTATCACAGCTTCGAATTAGAAATGTTGGCTATAGTAAGATCAATTGAAAGATTTCATCTTTATTTATATGGGATAAATTTTACTGTAGTTACAGACTGCAACGCCCTGGTCTACGCGGTTAATAAAGCCAATTTAAATCCGCGTATTGCACGCTGGACTTTAACGCTTCAAAATTATTATTTTAAGCTAACTCACCGTCCAGGTGTGAAAATGAAGCATGTAGACGCTTTGAGCCGTTGTGTCAAATATGTTCACGAATTACCTTTAGAGAGAGAACTGGAATATAGACAGCTTGCTGACCCAAAAATCAAACAGATTAGCTCGGACCTGGAACAGAACGACAATTATATTGATAAATTTAAATTAGTAGACGGGTTATTGTATAAAAAAGAAGGTGAAGACCTTAAATTTGTAGTGCCGGATCAAATGATATCTAGCTTATTACGTACACATCATGACAATATGGCGCACGTCGGTTTTGAAAAAACATATCAAGCCATTAAGCAAAAATATTGGTTCCCGAAAATGAGAAAAAAATTCAAGACTATTTAGATAACTGTTTTACTTGCATTTTTGCGAACGATGCGACTAATCGTAAAGAAGGGGAGACTTCTCTTTACCCCCTGCCGAAAGGGCCGATGGAGATTCTCCATGTAGATCATTTTGGTCCTCTGCAGGAAACAACAGATAAATATAAATATATTCTGGTTGTCATAGATGCGTTTACGCGTTATACGTGGTTAATAGCTGTCAAATCTACCTCGTCTAAAGAATCGATCAAACATTTAGAGAATATCTTTTTATCTTTTAGTAAACCGACTGACCTGGTTTCTGATAGAGGTACTGCCTTCTCCTCGAGAGAATTCGCTGATTTCATAAAGAAATACCAGATCAAACACCGTCTGGTCGCCGTCGCAGCGCCATGGGCTAACGGTATGGTTGAGCGGATAAACAGATTCCTGAAAAGTTCGTTAACCAAATTGTTATCTTCTCCGGAAGAATGAAAAAAGGAGTTAAATTATTTACAATATGTAGTAAACAATACTTACCACTCATCCATAAAAGCGTCACCGTCGAAAGTTATGTTTGGTTTTGAAAAGCGCTGCCACGACGATACACAATTTGCACTTTATGTAAAAACACTCGCAAAGTAGCACTCTCTGCGACAGACACAATTCGTAATTATAATAAACATTATCGCGACAATAGGTTGCTTAAACCTTCCATGTATAAAAAAGGCGATTATGTTCTTATAAAGAATACTCGATCAATTCCCGGGGAAAATACAAAGTTAACACCGCATTATAAAGGACCTTACATGGTTCACAAAATTCTAGGAAACAATCGTTATGTAATATGCGACATTCCAGGTTTCAACATTACGTCTCGCCCGTTAAACACTGTACTTTCTTCAGATAAAATGAAAAAATGGATTAAGGACATTCCGTCTAGTGAATTATAATGCGAGCAAAATTTATTTTTCTATTTTTGTTTGTTTTGCTCATTTTTATATATATTACCGCACGAATTTCGTAAAGATATTGTTAATAAGACTGAAATATTATTTACACTTTCATATAGATCTCAGTGAACTTTTTCGATTAGTATATCTGTAGTCACTTACCTGTGATATATCTGCGATGAATTTGCATAGCTCACTGTGATCAATCTTTTTTGCATTGTACATCATTTCACGACACGTAACTATCTTCTCTCAGAACTATGTAAAAATTTGAACTTCGAGAACGAAGCTATTGTCAGGACGACCGAACTGTAAGACGGCGGCCGCGAGAGCGCGCCAGCTGCTGGGTGTACCGGCTATGCTGCGCTCTGGTGGATGCTATCAGAATTATTAGCGAAAGCACGT
>NW_018024819.1:0-1311 GCF_002006095.1 Pseudomyrmex gracilis
TAATAAAAATATGTAGTCTTGTTTAAACAAACATTGATGATCTTAAAATCTTGAAATACTAATTTAAAAAAAAGAAACTTTCAGAACATGTATCCCTTTAAACCAAACAACTTATTTTTCAAACATTTTTGCGTATTATTAACAAAAATATCGCTTTATAAAGAAACGTGAATAGAAAAAAACAAAAGTAAGTACACGGTTTTCTTTCTTAAATATTTTATTAGACAGTTTGTTGTGACAGTTTTGCTCAATTATTTAAAGGATGCTGTAAACTCACGAGTGTTCTATCTGCAATTTATTATTATTTTAATGAAGAAAATCCAAATCAATAAACGGAAACGTCTATTGATTTAATAAAGATTATTTCTCATACACGGTCATCTTGTATTTTACTGCTCACATTGACCTTTTGATAAATTACTTTTATTTTATCATTATTATTAATGTAAATATAATTTCGTTTGTGAATAACAAAAGAAATGTAAACTCATAAGTTTTTCACAAATTCGTGAGATGCACAGGACACGCACATAATTGTTTATATATTCTGTCAGAATATAAAAAATAAACTGTCTGAATAAAAACAAAAGAACACAAAATAAACTGATATTACATTTTCAAATTACGAAATTGAACAATTACTAAGTAGTCACACACTGATACGTTTACGTGTGTTTAGTACTTTATTTAATTGAATAAGTTGGGGTGTTTCATTCGACGTTTGCGTTGGCTCGTATTTTCCTAACACCGAGATTATTGTGTTGTTTTGTATTTATAATTCAAACGGCACATTACCGTTATTAAATCGTGATAATTTAGGCGGCCTAGCTTGCGCGCCATCCAAATGAACGATCTGCGAAAAAACATTTAATAAAGAACAAACATATATGAAACAAGAATATGAAAATACACACGAATATACCAATATAAAACTATGAGAATATAAGAATATAAGTTAAAGTAGATGAAAGGCTCCAGAAATTTCAAAAAGTCACTGATAAAAGGACCAGTACGAGCCTAAGCACAGTTATCAGCGCGTGCAATGTTTTAGTTATTAATAACAAATTAATACGTTTCGATTTTTTATTGAATCCTCTTCAGGAAAAATAGAAAAAGCATGTATAGCAAATGCAACACACCTCACCAAAATTTCACTGTCTTAAAAATATATAAACGGACAACAAATTTGATAGAATAAATAAAAAAGTACTCATAGTCAACAAAAAGTTAAAATTATGAAATAAAATAAAAAAGTTAACGTATAAAATGTAGATGCGAGCACCGTAGTGTTGTCTAGAAAACTGTTAAATT
>NW_018024819.1:2981-5231 GCF_002006095.1 Pseudomyrmex gracilis
ATACATAAGACAAGAAAAAGAAAACGAAAGTATTTAACAAACAGACAGAATCTACCAGTTTATATACTCACACAGTTGAATCGTATAACTGTATTTTGTCGATATCATTGTTGCTAGAGAACAAATCGTTCTGATCTAACCTCTCGAACTCCAGAATTTCTTCGTCCGATATCATTATTTTGAAGAACTACACGCAGTGATGTGCACCGTTTGACAGTTCAAAGACAAATAAATGAAAAAATTCAACGATTGAAGATCTGTCACCAATAATTTAAGATTTTTTCTTTCTTAAATAATTTGAATGTAGTTCAGGAAACACTCTAAAGGCACGTACGTGCGAGCTATTGTATCTATGACAAACAAAAGAATGTAAATATGAGATGGTGACATACGTTTACGTACTGTTCACAATTCAACATTCGCATAATCGCTATTGTACTTGGATCGAGATAAAGAAATAGAAAAAAAATAAAACATAAATAACTAAATAACTAATTAAATACATAAAAAAAACTTTGATGACACATACAGTGTGACAAAACAATTCGCATACACAGTATGTGACTTAAAAACTAAAGTAAAACGTTAAGCACGTAATTGAGTAAATATTTAATTACTAATAATTGAATCAAACAAATTGAACATAACACTCAGATCATGAGTGCGAGAAAACCAACATTTTCTCGTTTGATTTGGAAGGAAAAAGTTGATGTTTGCATTAATATTAAACTGTAGAAAGCAAAGGTGTATGATTCTTCTTACGAGAAGAATATACTCAGGTAACCAGCTGACGTTATAATGACGTTAATATAAAGTCAGTTTTTGACCAGTTCGACATTAGTTTATGACGTGATATTAACGTAATGACGACGTGAGTTTGTCTCGTCAAAAATGACGACAGGTTAATGACGTTTACTTACGTCATTAATCTGACGTAACGCGATTAACGTGACATCCCACATAGCACGTAATATTACTGCAATATCTCACACAATATTGTTTTTCTATTGCAACATTACACCCTAATATAATAGAAATATTACCGTAATGTTAATGTAATATCACAATAATATTAAATTGTCCGCCAAAATGCATCACAGTAATATTACAATAATATGTAAAAAAAATCTAATAATACATTGTAAGAGGGGAATTACTTTGAGATTTCACTCGTATTAATCTCTTTGGAGTCCTGATTCAGTTTGTCAATCAACTAATTAACTCAGTGAAAGGTATTAGGTCCGGAAAAAATCTTGAGGTGATGATGAGATTTGAACTCGAGACCTCCATATTTGCACTTAGTCCGCAAGACCACTTGTTCCTTACTTAAAATGTATTTCTTCTCTCTGCTTATTCTCAAGCTATTCTCAAGCTATTCTGCGCATTTCATTTAACACTTATTTAAATTATTATTTTATTTGTAATAAAAAAATAATTTAAATAAGTAATTACAAATATTTCACTGCAATATGTTTAATAAAATAGTAACTTAAATAAGTAATAAATTAAAAATATTGTAGTAGAATATTTTTAATAAAATGCCTGACACAATGGATAAGATTATTTCTCTTATTATTAGTTTTATTATTAAATATAATTTAAAATACATTTTTCAGCGAGAACAAATTTTTTGTTAACATGTACTGATTATTAAAGTCAATTTTTAATAAATATATACCAATTAATATAGAAAAATATGTACACATAAAAATATATACACATGTATATGTATCAATTTTATTATATAATACTAATTATGTAGTAAAAATGTTATATACAAACAAAGTTTTTTTTATATACCACATTTTGAAAACAAAGCATTTATGTTTAAAACAGAAGTTAGGTTTTTATGACACAACGTAGCAAAAGATATATATCATATTACATATAAGATACAATACATACACACACACACACACACAATGTATGCACCTTGCTAAATAGTAAATAACATTATTGTAATAGTAAATAACATTAAATGTCATCTCTAACGTTCATAAGACATAATAAAAACCATTATTGATAGTTTGCTACTTAAGAGGCAATACAATATTACCGTACTATTTCACTATTATACAAGAATGTAATATATTGATTTTATTATTGTAATATTGTATTGAACAGGGTAAGTCATCTGAATCTATCACCTTCAATAACTCGTTTGTGTGGCCAGGAATCAAAAACAGTTTCATATAAAAGTTGTAGGGTTTCGAAGGGGAACCAAAATGGCGTACCTTTCAACTTTTTATT
>NW_018024820.1:0-4805 GCF_002006095.1 Pseudomyrmex gracilis
AATATTTGCAAAATGGTATAAGACTTTTCTATTTAGATTGACTCAATCTGTCTTCACATAATATCGATATCAAATCGACTTGTCAATAATTGGTCGAAATTCGTGTCCATTTTTAAGTCGAATCGACTACAAATTTCAACCGTCGATCGACTAGTATAATCGACGTCGAATCGACGTCGATTCGACAAGATATTTCTGACTGGGGAGTATAACAACTGTTATATTACGTATATTACGCTGTTACTTCTATGTTATATAGCAGTTATATTCTGTGTTTGCTGGGTATCCATGGAATGATACAGTTGAACACAGCATTTTAGCTGTGTACAATTGTGTCGACTTGTGTCGTAGTTGGAAAGCACCGAAGTGTACACAGTGGTCTAGTTTCCACCGAAACCTTCAATTCGGTTCCACTCCGATACAGATCAAATTTAATGTCTGTTCGTTTTACCTGAACTGGCCGCTCTAGGTCAGAGTTTATCCTTCTTTTTCCAACGTAGAGTAAAGAAGATAAACTCTGACCTAGAGCGGCCAGTTCAGGTAAAACGAACAGACATTTAGTGTTCCGTTTCCATTGGAAGTAGAATAGAAGTAAGAAAAATTAATATTTCAGTAGAGCCAACTTAAAACTCGTTTGTGTAAATATAAACAGACATAACCTGAAAAGAATATAATCCGAGAAACTTGTAATTGACTCCGCGGAAATGATTCAATCATATATTTTATCTTTTTATTTTCAACTTGCATCGACTTCTTAACAAGACCCGACATAATGCAGACATAATGAAAAATAGAGGTTGGCATTATTTAGTTTCAAACGTTTCCACCGATTAAAATTGTATGTCAATTTGCTGCCACTNCGGTAAAACTGGTCTAGTTTCCACCGAAGCATTAATTCACACCAAATGCGACGTAGAATCAAATTCAAGTCGATGGAAACCTGTCAAATTGTGCTGATTTCACTTCCGCTTTGATCTATAAGTACTCTACTTCCAATGGAAACAGAGCACTAAATTTGATCAGTACCGAAGTGAAACCGAATTGAGGGTTTCGGTGGAAACTAGACCACTTATAGATCGAAGCAAAAGTGAATTGAGTGCAATTCGACGTGTTTCCATCGACTTAAATTTGATTCTACGCCGCAGTAGGTGTGAATTAATGTTTCGGTGGAAACTAGACCACAGTCGACACAAGTCGACACAAGAGTCATTCTGTCTTTGTTTCTCACTGAATACTGAACGAAGACAGAATGACTTTTGTGTCGACTTGTGTCGACTGTGTCTCTTAAAAGGAAAGCAGCCTAAGTCTATGATCGGAACGCAGCCTGTATAAAAAAAGCTGCGTTCCGTTTTATATGCGCGCATTTATCTATACTATAAGTGACGTGTACTATAGATAAATGCGCGCATATGCGTAAAACGGAACGCAGTCAAAGTCGAAGTGATGGTAGCGAGACGATGTAATCCGAACCGCTCCGAGATCTGCCGAAGCACTACTGTGACGTCATGTCAAAGCAGAAGAGATAATACTATTGAAGGGAAAGTTCTGTTTCTTGGTAGTGTTTGGTGGTGTCTGTCGTAGCAGAAACACTGTCCACACGTTTCGTTAGCTTCGCAAATCCCGGGATGTCGTACGCGTACCTGTTCAAGTACATCATTATCGGGGACACAGGTGAGAGCGACGCATACGTGCATTGTGCTATAAAACTTGATCCGAGAAACGAGACCGTCCTCCCATATTTTCTACGTCATCCGTGACAAGATCCATTGTTTTCGTTGTCATGTACATTCGACAGAAAAGAAAACACGAAAGAAAATTTGTTTTTCCGCGATAAAACATGAAAAAGACTTCTTCATTTTAACGCTACGTTTGTTCCCCGTTAAAGATATATATGTTGTATAATTATAATGTTTGATTGGGTTTTAAACTACCTTTTCGCATTGTTTCATTTGTTGTTATTGTTGTATGTCAATATCGAGTTCTTGAAGATTTGTTGATTTCATTGCTGGGAGTTATTAATAAATCTTATCTTTTTTACAATGAAGGTATTCAGGCTGCAACTTGGATGCACTTTATATGTACTGCATTCATTATTCATGAAAGTATATGCTGTAATGATTTCAGTATTTTATGTGACACTATAGATGCATTATTATAATAAGTAATAATATGTATGTAAAATTAAGTTTGTATAATATTAAAAATATATAAGAACTGATAGAAAGAAATTAATAGTTAATTAAGATAAATCTGGAATATGTGAATGTATAATAAGATTAGGAGGGTAATCAGAAACAGGAGTTTCTCAGTAGAAAATTTATAATATCAATATATTTTTATGTACACAGGAGTTGGGAAATCCTGTCTTCTTCTACAGTTTACGGATAAGAGATTTCAACCTGTCCATGACTTGACAATAGGAGTGGAATTTGGTGCTCGAATGATTACTATTGACAGCAAGCAAATTAAGCTCCAAATCTGGGATACTGTAATTATTTAAATTAGTTTTATATGTTTTTGCATTTAATATCTATAGTACTATATTAAGCTACAAACTACAAAACGACATTTACAATTTTAAAGTTTTAATTAAAAGTAAAATTCTTTAAATTTTTATTTTTTTATATTTAAAAGAGATGGTTTTAATCACTTTTGTGAAAATTTATGCAATTCTAACTTTAATACTGAAGAAAATGAATGAAATTTTGCAATGTTCACATCCATCTAAACATTAATAATTATATTTTTGCAATATTTTATATAGGCAGGTCAAGAGGCATTTCGTTCTATAACAAGATCATATTACCGCGGGGCAGCAGGTGCTTTACTAGTATATGACATTACACGCAGAGAAACTTTTAATCATCTTACAACATGGTTGGAAGATGCAAGGCAACATTCAAATTCTAACATGGTCATCATGTTAATTGGTAACAAAAGTGATCTGGATAGCCGAAGGGAAGTAAGAAGAGAAGAGGGCGAGGCTTTTGCTAGAGAACATGGCCTCGTTTTCATGGAGACTAGCGCCAAGACTGCAGCTAATGTAGAAGAAGCCTTTATCAATACTGCAAAAGAAATATATGAAAAAATACAAGAAGGAGTTTTTGATATCAATAATGAGGTAATTCTTTAAATGTTAGTAATAATAATAGAATAATCATATATTGACAGTCCCATGTTGCTTGTATCAATATAAAAAAATATAGAAAATATATAGTAACTCTGTGTGTGTGTGTGTGTACAATATAGCTACTTATATAGAGTTGCTTTTTTGTTTTGTTTTTTATCATTTTTTTTCTTTTATTACATTATATACTTGCATTATTTAATTATTTTCTTCTACAATTGTAAGATAGTGCACATATTTTGTGATAAAATGTATTCCTGATACTAACAGGAATTGAATGAATTGTCCAGGCAAACGGTATAAAGATTGGACCACAGCATTCGCCAACAAGTCCTGGAGGTTTATCAGGTACCGGTGGACAAGGTAGTGCGCAAGGAGGTGGGTGCTGCTAGGGGCTGGGGCTTATCTGTCCACCGCTTCATCCTTCTCCGATCTGAATTGACTATCCTCCGCTCTTAATTTTAATCTGAACATTACTTTGTACAAGTTAGTAATTGTGCGCATGTCACATCATAAGGTACGAAAAGTGACAATTGGTGTATTTGTTAGTAAGCTAAAATAATCTTATATACACGTAATAAAATAGGTTTGTTGTAAGACGAAAATGTTATAAATTAAAACTCATGTGAGACATGAAATAAAGTCTTTATTTACAAATTCTCAGAAAGAATATGAATGAAGTTTGTCATTTTTCAATGTATATAATTTTCTGGTGAACTGAATTCTCACGAACAAGAGCTGATGTAATTTTTCAATCAAATATAATCATTTTCGTTCTTGCAAACGTGATAGTTTTACTTTCCAACATAAAATAGTATTTTGAACTATTCTAGCTATAGCCTCTTAAGTTTTATTAGCCCTTCGTTTGCAGAACTAAAAAAAACCTACGAATAATGCAGCCTGGGTTTGTAAGGTCCATGCGATTTTAAGATCAAATATCTCTGTGAAAAATCAATCAGTTTTTCAATTTCTTTTTTTGAATCAAAAATTTATGATTCTGCGTCGATAAAAACAAAAAATAAAAAACAAAGTGGAAAAATTTACTAGTTTCGGAGATATAAGCGTTTAAAGGAAAACTTGATAATTTTTTTGAAGAAAGGTATTTTGCTTAAAACTTCATTATTTTTTTTGTAATTAAGATCTACAAAATTTCAAAGCAGTTTTCTAGGGGATCGTTTGTACTATCAGGGAAAAAGGTGTCTTCTAAAAATTATAAAATTAATATTTTTACAATAGGATTTTTGGGACGTTTTTCTAATGCCCAACTTTGACGTGCAATATTTTAATGATAAATGAACAATTTGACATTTTTTAAATAGAAAGTTTAAACGATTCTGTGTCGATACAAAAACAGATTGAAAAAATTTCCACTAGTTTTGAAGATACAAGTGTTTAAAGAAAAAAATGTTTTACAAATATTTCACAGGTGGCAACTTCTGTAGCAGAAAATCCATGGTGTAAAGAGAAAGGTGTACCATTCCGACAGATGCGTACTATGCGTAGTAGACTTTGAGCTCATTAGCTCATACACATACACCATGGATATATATGTGTATAACTATGGCCGTTTTCCTTTTAGGAGACACAGTCGACACAAGTCGACACAAGAGTCATTCTGTCTTTGTTTCTCACTGAATACTGAACGAAGACAGAATGACTTTTGTGTCGACTTGTGTCG
>NW_018024821.1:0-3300 GCF_002006095.1 Pseudomyrmex gracilis
TTCGCAACGGTAAGAGATACAGACAAGTAACATAGTCTGTTGAAAACGTGACAACATAACGCGTATACTGTACTAGAGCTCCTTTTCCTATCTCTTCTCGTTCGCGACTTATTCGTAAGAAAATATCTAAAATCTTAGATTAGTTCCATTTTTTTCGCAACGGTAAAAGATACAGACAAGAAACATAATCTGTTGAAAACTTGACAACATAACGCGTATACTGTACTAGAGCTCTTTTTCCTATCTCTTCCCGTTCGCGACTTATTCGTAAGAAAATATCTACAATCTTAGATTACTTCAATTTTCTTCGCAACGGTAAGAGAAAGAGACAAGTAACAGAGTGCGTTGGAAAAGTGACAACATAACGCGTCTACAGTACCAGAACTCCATTTTCTATGTCTTCTCGTTCGCGACTTAGTCGTAAGAAAATATCTAAAATCTTAGATTTCTTCAATTTTCTTCGCAACGGTAAGAGATACAGACAAGTAAAATAGTCTGTTGAAAACGTGACAACATAACGCGTTTACTGTACTAGAGCTTCTTTTCCTATCTCTTCTCGTTCGCGACTTATTTGTAAGAATATATCTAAAATCTTAGATTTCTTCAATTTTTTTCGCAACGGTAAGAGATACAGAGAAGTAACATAGTCTGTTGAAAACGTGACAACATAACGCGTTTACTGTACTAGAGCTCCTTTTCCTATCTCTTCCCGTTCGCGACTTATTCGTAAGATGAAAGTTTACACACATTCGCGGGCACCGGTTCCCAGTACGTATCTCCTCCTTTGATATCGACGCAATGAAGCACTTAATTCACAATTTACTCCGGATCTTAATTGTACGCGATTAGTGGTTATACGCGCGTCCGCCACATAATCTTGCAAGGTAATTTTTACCGTTTCAAGACTTACGACTTTTTCCCATGTTCCGTAAGAATTAGAGTATGCTCCTGTGAACATGAGCCGTCGTTATCCACTTTCCCTGCAAGAATTATTGGACTCGTCTCGGTGGAATTAGGTTTTAATCCGGAAATTCGCGTTCCTGCGATTTCGTACGTTCCGTAATACTGCATTCGCTGAGAAGCCTTGCGTGATACTTCTTGTATATATGAATATTTTCCGTTGAAAACATCCATGGTGTGCGAGAACATTCGAGTCGAATTTTATATTTTATGGCTTTGGCCTCGCCTTGGACGAGGGTTCCTAATTTAGGTAGCTCATTGCGCTCGAATAGTTTTTGTGATCCGGAATCTAAAGGNTTTCCATTAATATCAACAAAATACATCACGTTATCTTTCGTTAGAAATAATAATTCGCGAGATTCAAGTATATTACTGTTTATTATTTGTACGTCTATTATGTTGGGTCTAAGTTTCTTCTTTGATTTTATCGTGTCTTTATCTTCTCTCTCATCTTCCTGTTCTTCTTCACCGTCATTTTTTCTTTCTTCAATTTCTTCCTCACTCTTTTCGTCATATTCTTCAACTTCACTTACTTCATTTATTTCTGATTCTTTATCTTCTTTATCTGGCGGGTCGTTTCTCTCAGAGATTTCTTGTTCTTCTATTTCATCTCTGCATTTCGCGGCTTGACTGCGTGTTTCTACTTTATTTGTAGGTGGATCATGAATTTGTGCTTCGATGGTAGGTTGACCAATAGATTCGTCGACCTCTTGTAAATTTCCATCTAAGGGAATTTCGTCAATTTCTTCGTCAGAATAGTGTGGATCACTTTTGTCACCTTCTGACTTATCGTCGTCACTCTCCAACCATTTCGAAATTTGATCTGCATTTTCGGGTTTATTCGGATTTAATCGTCTCTGATTTTTTATTACTCTGCATTCTTCGTTTTCAAGGTTCACGGGATTCCTGGATAGCGCATCCGCATTTACATTTGTTTTTCCTGCTTTGTATACTACCTCGTAATCATACTCTGCTAACTTTAATCTCCAACGAAGTATACGCATATTTGCATCTTGCGCATTTTTAAACCACATCAAAGGTTTATGATCGGTGACCAGTGTAAATTTGCGTCTATACAAATATGGTCTAAAATGTTTAACGCAATTAACTATGGCTAGAGCTTCTTTCTATATGTGTCATACTTTAGTTCGTTATCTGTCAATGTGCGANAAGCATAAGCTATTGGTTTATCTTTGTTTATTTCTCCTTGCAATAAGATTCTTCCTACGGCTATTCCTGAAGCGTCAGTGGTTAAAATAAAGGGTTTCGAAAAATCTGAATATTGTAACACTGGTTCTTCACATAATCTTTGTTTTAATATCTCAAACGACTGGTCTTGAGCAGACTCCCACTCGAACCGTGTATCATTTTTTAACAAATGTGTTAATGGTTTAGCTAATTTTGAGAAACTTGGAATGAATCTTCTATAATAACCTGCAAGTCCGAGAAATTGTTTGAGGTTCTTAAGAGTTTTANGTTTAGGGAAATGGCAAACAGCCTCTAATTTCTTCGGATCTGGCCGAACTCCATTTTTGCTAATTACATGTCCCAGATAAGTAACTTCGGTTTTTAAAAATTCGCATTTATCCGGTTGTAGTTTTAAATTTGCTTGTCGTAGTCGATCTATTAACGCGTTATATTTTCTCCNANGCTCCTCGAGNGTAGTCGCGTAAACCACAATATCATCCATGTATACAAACAATTCCTGCCCCTGCAGTCCAGACAAAACAATGTCCATGAGTCTTTGAAACGTAGCTGGAGCATTCTTCAAACCGAAAGGCATTCTCTCGAANTCGTAATGCCCGAAAGGAGTCGTGAACGCAGTTTTATGACTATCGGCAGGGTCCATTCTTATTTGATGGAAACCAGATGCTAATGTTACGTCTGCGCCACATTTTTGACTTATAATTTTTCGTAAGGTAACGTATGCGCATACATATACATGTATTCCATATCTTGTAAGTTGCGGCACGTCGTACGTGCATAATATAGTATAAGTTAAGGTTAGCAAGTCATACATATACGTAATTCCGTTAGATCCAAATTGACCAATCACAGCGATCCTTCCGGACAACTTTCCCTTAGATCCAGTCTGCCGCACACGCATGAACGCGGCCTAACTTTCATACCACGCATAAGCTTCATCCCTACCCGGACGACTCCGCCTTCGGATCCCACTCTCGGGCAAACAGCCCCTTCCACTGCCTCTCCTAGCGAGCTGGCCCTTCTCTCTCATTCCGGAGCCGAGTTCAGCCCTGTGTAGTTCGAGCCGTGGTCCAGTACAGTCGACTTCCAATTCTCTCTCAAGTCTCGCATCTCGACCGAAGCCGTCGAGTCCAT
>NW_018024821.1:7661-8901 GCF_002006095.1 Pseudomyrmex gracilis
GTTGAAAAAGTGACAACATAACGCGAATACTGTACTAGAGCTACTTTTCCTACCTCTTCCCTTTCGCGACTTATTAGTAGTAAAATATCTAAAATTTAGATTTTTGTACTTTTATTCACAACGATAAGAGATAGAGACAAGTAACATAGTGCGTCGGAGTCGTGGCAACTTACCGCGTTTAATGTATTTGAGCTCTTTTTTCTATTTTTTCCCGTTCGCAACTTATTCGTAGTTAGAGATATAAAAATTTAGATTTTTTCAATTTTATTAACAACAGTAAGAAATAGAGACAAGTAACATAATGCGTCGGAGTCGTGGCAACTTACCGCGTTTACTGTACTTGAGCTCCTTTTCCTATCTCTTTCTGTTCACGTCTTATACTTAGGTAAACATAAAAAATTATAGATTTCGTCAATTTTCTTCACAACGGTAAGAGATAGAGTTAAGAATCATAGTGCGTCGAAATCGTGACAACTTACTGCGTTTAATGTACTTGAGCTCCTTTTTCTATTTCTTCCCGTTTGCAACTTAGTCGTAGTTAAAGATAGAAAAATTTAGATTTCTTTAATTTTATTCACAACGGTGAGAGATAGAAACAAGTATCATAGTGCTTTGAAAAAAAGACAGTATAACGCGTTTATTGTACTTGAGCTTCTTTTCCTATTTGTTCCTGGTCGCGACTTATTTGTAGTGAAATATCTAGAATCTTAGATTTCTCCAATTATTTTCGCAACGGTAAGAGATAGAGACAAGTAACATTGTGCGTTGGAAAAGTGACAACTTAACGCGTTTACTGTACTAGAGCTCCTTTTCCTATCTCTTCCCGTTCGCGACTTATTCGTAAGAAAATATCTACAATCTTAGATTTCTTCAATTTTCTTTGCAACGGTAAGAGAAAGAGACAAGTAACATAGTCTGTTGAAAACGTGACAACATAACGCGTTTACTGTACTAGAGCTCCTTTTACTACCTCTTCCCGTTCGCGACTTATTCGTAAGAAAATATCTACAATTTTAGATTTCTTCACTTTTCTTCGCAACGGTAAGAGAAAGAGACAAGTAACATAGTGCGTTGGAAAAGTGACAACATAACGCGTTTACTGTACTAGAGCTCCATTTCCTATGTTTTCCCGTTCGCGACTTATTCGTAAGACAATATCTAAAATCTTAGATTTCTTCAATTTTCTTCGCAACGGTAAGAGATACAGACAAGTAACATAGTCTGTTGAAAACGTGACAAC
>NW_018024821.1:9106-10352 GCF_002006095.1 Pseudomyrmex gracilis
TTAAAAGAACCTACTACGGAATTATTACTAATAATATTAACATAAACAGAATTATTAGTGGAATACTATAACTAGCTGATATACTTACATTGCTATAAATCTGCCGTAACGGATTGTATGCGCAGCATTGGTATAATGAATTACATATAACAATAAATCATACATAATAATCGGTACTGATTCCTTACTGAATGCGTTATTACAACCTTTTTTATAACAATATTCTCCTATGACAACGGTATGATACCAACCATGGTACATTACCGACCATGGTACATTACCGACCATGGTATATTACCGACCATGGTACTTTACCGACCATGGTACTTTACCGACCATGGTATATTACCGACAACGGTACATTCAAGGCTGGTAATTTACCGACTATTGTAATAAAAGTAAACTGAATATGAAAAGAAAAAGAAAACGCGATCTAATAGGTACTTAAACATCTAAGTCCACGGATGTGACAACACCATAACGCGTCAAGTGTACTAGAGCTACTTTTCCTATCACTTTTTGTTCGCGACGTATTTGTAAGAAAATATCTACAATCTTAGATTTGTTCAATTTTCTTCTTAACGGTAAGAAAGAGAGACAAGTACCACAGTGCGTTGGAAAAGTGACAACATAACGCGTCTACTGTACTTGAGCACCTTTTTTTATCTCTTCCCGTTTGCAACTTATTCGTAATAAAATAGCTAAAATTTTAGATTTCTTCACTTTTCTTCGCAACGCTAAAAGATAGAAACAAGTAACATAGTCAGTTGAAAATGTGACAACATAACGCGTTTACTGTACTAGAGCTCCTTTTCCTATCTCTTCCCGTTCGCGACTTATTCCTAAGAAAATATCTAAAATCTTAGATTTCCTCAATTTTCTTCGCAACGGTAAGAGACAGAGACAAATAACATAGTCCGTTAAAAAAGTGACACCATAATGCTTTTACTGTACTTGAGCTTCTTTTCCTATATCTTTCCGTTCGCGACTTATTCGAGAGAAAATATTTAAAATCTTAGATTTCATCAATTTTCCTTGCAACGCTAAGAGATAGAGACAAGTAACATAGTGCGTTGAAAAAGTGACAACATAACGCGAATACTGTACTAGAGCTACTTTTCCTACCTCTTCCCTTTCGCGACTTATTAGTAGTAAAATATCTAAAATTTAGATTTTTGTACTTTTATTCACAACGATAAGAGATAGAGACAAGTAACATAGTGCGTCGGAGTCGTGGCAACTTACC
>NW_018024822.1:0-3087 GCF_002006095.1 Pseudomyrmex gracilis
TCGAATCGTACGGTGTCGAATAATTTGGTGTCGAATAAATCTGTGTCGAATCGAGCGGTGTCGAATCGTACTGTGGTCAAACGGAACACGCCCTATCGTGACCTCCTTCTTAGTATGTGTGGAGTACAGCCACGTCAAGGGATCTCGCAACGCGACCCACAATGTTTGGTTCATCTTTGTAAGAGAGTCTCCCAGTTTTGACTCTCTTACAGAAATGCCAGTTTTAAGACTTTTGCAGCATGCAGCAGCAGATGGGGGGGATACGCACACAGGCGAGCAGCCGTATCCGTGTGCGCTCGGCGCTTCGACTAACTTCGAACAGTAGACGGAGACGGATATATATAACCGCTCTCTGTCTTCCCTTATAGCTATAGCTATAGCTATAGCTACACCGCCAGCCGCGAGAAGCGTACCTCGTTGCTAGCCTGTTTCTCACGCGTGGCTCGTATGTTCCTTCTCTCTTCCTCTTTTTCTCACTCTCTCTCTCTCTTTCTCGCTCTCTCTCTCTCTCTCTCTTTCTCATAGTTACATGGTCTACGTCCGATCTTCACTGTCGGTACTGAAAATCTATAGCACATTTAATGTAAAGTATAGATTTGTAGTACTATCTAGTAGATAGCAGTGAATATCGGAATGCAGACTATTAATAAATCTGAAAATAATGTAATAAAATAATAATTATAACAAAATATATATAAAATATTATATATAAAAACTATTATATAAGTA
This sequence comes from Pseudomyrmex gracilis, assembly GCF_002006095.1. Taxonomy (NCBI): domain Eukaryota; kingdom Metazoa; phylum Arthropoda; class Insecta; order Hymenoptera; family Formicidae; genus Pseudomyrmex; species Pseudomyrmex gracilis. Next base: position 730 of record NW_018024822.1, read on the forward strand.
TTAAAGTAAATATTATATATATATATATGTAAAAGAAAAAGGAATACGCTCAAATTCTGTTATATCGTTATAATACGTTATAATAAGTAATTATTGAATGAATTAAGCCAATCAGCGCCGACTTTAGCTGAACGCACGTCAGTGAACCACACGTCTGGTGTGCGTGAGCGCTCCGCGCGACTTACTGACGTGAGCCCGGCTAAAGATCGGCGCTAATTGGCTTGATTTATTCAATAATTACTCTTTTATTAAATGTAATAGAAAAAAATGGTTCAGGACTATGCGACAAATCGTCTTTACTTCCAATAAAAAAAAGAAAAAAATATCAAACTGGTTCTTATCGAAGACAACGTAAAAGCGATCATTATTACGTCTACTATTTGTTAATCACGTATTGAAAAAATAGAAAATAACAAGGGAAAAAAATTAATATATGTTTGTTACATCCTGAGCCTATGGTGACGGTCGGGCATTAGTGATAGTACGCAACAGACGCACTGACACATTCAAGCGAACGTGAAGTCTATCCCGGCACACTGACACAAAGAAGGAAGTCAGGAATGCGCGGGTCAAACGAGACAGTTCGGCAACGCAGACAGGGCAACGGGGTTACCCGATTTTCTCTGTCTAACGTATTCTCACTCGTCGGTTTCTTTTTAGGTCTAAGACGCAAGTCTCAATTACCAAGGACGGAATTACGCGATTTAACGAGGAATGAACGGGTTGTTAATTGAGTGTGGTTTACTAGTAGTAGTTTGTTAGTTAGACGAAGTCCATAAGAGTTAAATTAATTAAAGCCGGATTTTGTTATGAAAATATTAACATAATCGTTTATTTAAATAGATTGCTAAAACAATAATAATAACTGAAGGAAAACATAAGTAGACTCCGCATGAATTTGCTTTAAATTGGTACGTACAGTTCAGGTGCGACGGTTCGTGTTTTATATCGATTATTATTAAAGAGATCTCCGCGTATTGTTACAAGCGGCGAAATGGTTTGTTGTAGTGACATCGAGATTATTGAGCTGGATTGAAGTTAATAGAGAATCTTAAGTCCGGAGTGCTTTTACGAGAAATCATTTCTTGTCAAAATACACTGACACTAGTTAGTTACGGGTCGTCGGTCGGATCCGTCTCCGCAAGAGATCGTAAAATGAGAGGGTCTATTGTTCGGAAGAATTCTATTTTAACATAGGCGCTGTTGCTTTGACTATGAGTAGCAAATCGAGATAATCAATTAAGAGTAAATCACTATCATTGAATTATTGATTGGATAAATGTTCACGATTGTTATTACGGTACTCGGAATCATTACATTACGTTGTGTATCGAGAATTAGAATTGGTTGTAAGTATTGATGATCTTGACTGCTGCTCATATCAAAATGCAAAAGGTGTATGAGTCTGTATTAGTGAGACTTACAATGTACTCGGTGATATACTTTGGTGATAGCGATGCTAGAAATTGGCAAGGTTGCTCGGTGATTGGTCGTAGTTGTTTCGCTTGGATTCACGCTGCTCGCAGATGATCGCAAGGGATGTCGGCGGCACCCTCAGCAGATTCGACAAATGAGAAGTTTGCGAAAATTTCTTTGATTCAAACTTACTGACCGATTGATTGTTAATCACTAACTCTATCGCGAGAAGTTACTCTCTGAAGATCGGACTGTGTTGGAAAACTGCGTACTGATTAATTAATGCCAGAATGAATAATGAATGCCAGAATGACAGAATGAATGCCTAAATGAATGCTCGATCGAGCATTCAGGGCTTTTATCCCTGTGGGTTGATCTCCCCTTCTCCATCGTCTTTTCTCGAAATTTCGACCTCTCGTTCGTTGACCGCCGGGGCAAAGACCTTTTCCCCTTTCGTTCGATTCTCCGGATCGATAGGATCATCGTGCGTTTAGATCTCGCTTATTGATATGTGGCCTATCTTGTTTATGTCTGCGAGCAACTCTAGCCCCTTGATTTTCGACTTCCTTTCCAGAGTCACGAGAGCCGCTGCGTCATGCCCAAAATTTCCGAGCGCGTAGCTTGCGTACAGAGAGTCTTTGTTTATCGCATTCCTTTCTGAGGGGCGATAACTTTTGCTCATCAATACCGATTAGATTTTGTTTATAATATGACGTCCGGCTAGGTTTGTTTATAACATGGCACCCGGTTCGGATTTGTCTATCTTATCCCGGCTGGCTCTCGTTTCTCTTTCCAGGAATTCGTTACAAAAATTATTTCCTAAAATTATCGTTAGACTTAATAATTATAAACTAATAAATATATATTCGGTCATTGGAGCCATTCGCTAGGTGTTGTGCGGAAATTATACGTGTATATATATCCATATATACGTGTTCACAT
>NW_018024822.1:3532-5240 GCF_002006095.1 Pseudomyrmex gracilis
GAATAGGAAAGGCGACGGCACGGAAAGCCGGAGATTCCAGGTTCGACTCCTGGCCGAGGAGTTTTTTTCGCAATATAAATTTAATTTCAATTAGGGGGGTATTTGGGATTTCTTATATAAGAGATGCAAGTTAGCATCCAATATGAATTTTAGAATTGTTATTTCAATTCGAATTTCACGTGTAAAAATTTACATGTGAACACGTATATATGGATATATATACACGTATAATTTCCGCACAACACCTAGCGAATGGCTTCAATGACCGAATATATATTTATTAGTTTAGAAACTACAGAGCCGGAAAAGATTTTTTAATTGTTTAATAATTATATTCCGTTGCAAAATGAAAGTCTCTTTGTGTCCAAATAAACGGTGTCTAAATGAACGGTCTCCAAGTGAACGGTGCGCATTATTACGGTGCGCATTATTACGGTGTGCATTATTACGGTGCGCATTATTACGGTGCGCGTTATTACGGTGCGCATTATTACGGTGTCTAATTGAACGGTGCGCATCTTTCTGTGTACAAACGAACGGTGCGCAAGTGAACGGTGTCTAATTGAACGGTGCGCATATTTCTGTGTACAAATGAACAGTGCGCATTTGAACGGTGTCTAAATGAACGGTGCGCATTTTCTTACGTGTCCAAATGCACCGTGTCTAATTGAACCGTGTCTAAACTTCTGTGTCTATTTGCAACGTGTCTAATTGCAACGTGTCCAATTGAACGGTGTCTAAGTGCACCGCTCCCAACGACGAAGACTCGGATGAAGTTATTGTTCCGGAACTTCAGGGTACATTATCTAAATAGACAAATTACATACATGGCTGGCAAACTAGATTTATTGTACTCAAAGATGATACTTTATGTTATTACAAATCCGAGCAGGACAGGATTTGGATTTGGATGTCGTGGCTTGATTAGTTTGTAACAAAGCTAATATTAAGGTAAAAGAGTTGTGTATGACAATTCTGCATTGTATATCTGATAATTTGAACACATTATGATTGAGCAGTTAAGATAATGAGTATATGTTAAGTCAAGTAAGTTACTTTCTTAGGCACATCAATTTGATAAATGCAGATTTGATGTATCTGTTAATGACTGTTTAGTCTGGTATTTAAGAGCAAGCAGTCCAGAAGAAAAGCAACAATGGGTAGATGTTTTGAAGTCTTATAAGGTAATTATTTAAACTAGTGTACAAAATTATTTTGAAATAATATGTGTGTGTTTATGTGTTGATAAAAGAGTCTGTGTTGTTTTAATTTGCTTACAAAATTTTTTTTATTTTATTACTTAAAAACTCGAGTATGTAAAATGGAAATTAAGATGTTGGTTTGCATTTAATTAAAGACTAATAGAGTTTCTGTTTACACAAATTTCTCAAAAAGTCCAAATCTGGTCATGGAAATGAAAATACTCTCAAATGACATGGTAGTGCCATTTCACTTGTGTCCAACACACAATCGACAACAAGCACTGGTAGCTTCAAGCATGGTATTCGAGGACTGAAAGAAAAATTAGCCAAAATGAAAATATTCAGAGACATTCTGATAAAGCAGATTGATACCTTGCAAAAGTATTTTGATAACTGTGCAGAAAATGCTAAGAATATTTTCAAGAAAGGTAATAATTCTTAATTTTTACATATCTTCTTTGTTAAATGGTACGTGATTTTAATATAATGTAGATTAATGTTTTATC
>NW_018024823.1:0-1185 GCF_002006095.1 Pseudomyrmex gracilis
TTCGAAACGTTTGAAAGTATTAGGAATGATTCAAAAGCAAGGACATTGGGTGCCGTACGAGTTGAAGCTGAGAAACGTCAAACGGCGTCTTTTCACGTGTAAACAGCTGCTTTAACAACAGAAAAAGAAAGGTGTTTTGCATCATATCGTGACTGGCGATGAAAAGTGGATACACTATGATAACTCTAAGCGTAGAAGATCGTGGGGTACGCCCGGCCATGCATCAACATCGTCGGCAAAACCGAATATTCATGGTTCGAAGCTTCTGCTCTGCATTTAGTGGGATCAGCTGGGTGTACTTTATTATGAGCTGCTCAAACCGAAAGAAACCATCACGGGAAATCGCTATCGACTACAATTGATGCGTTTGAGCCCATTGAAGAAAAAACGGTCGCTATACGAGCAGAGACACGACAAAGTGATTTTTCAACATGACAACGCTCGGCCACATGTTGCACAACCAGTGAAAACCTACTTGGAAACGCTTAAATGGGAAGTCCTACTCCACCCGCCGTATTCACCAGACATTGCCTCTTCTAATTATCACTTGTTTTGATCGATAGCACATGGCCTGGCTGAGCAGCACTTCTATTCTTATAAAGATGCCAAAAAATGGTTCTTGGATAGCCTCAAAAGACGTGTCGTTTTTCCGACGTGGAATTCAAATGCCGCCGGAAAGATGGGAAAAAGTAGTGGCTAGCGATGGGCAATACTTTCAGTGACATATTTTTTAAGGAGTAGAAAGGCTCTATAAAAGATCAAAAGGAAAGGTCAAATGGCCAATAAGAGCCTAAAACACGAATGTCAGTGTGTGAAAAAAGAAGGATTTATTATAAAAAGTTTACGTTTCGATCCAGGCTTTGGATCATCCTCAGATAAAAAACCTGAAGAAAGCAACAAAATACATTAGTAAATATATATACAATTCAGAATGTAATAATCAAATACAAGAAAACGGAAACTTACAAAATAAAAACGTCAAAAGACTCGTCCATATTCTTGCAGTCAAATTAATAAAAACCTTTTTATTTTACTAAACTACCCAGCAAACATTTCGGTCACAGAACCATATCCATCTGTGTCCTCAGTAGGATATGGTTTGTTAATCATGTCTGTCAACATGTGAAATGTCAAAATGCGACCAAAATAATGACAGAGTCTGCCACAAGCAAAGCGAGGCCAAAT
>NW_018024823.1:7052-9352 GCF_002006095.1 Pseudomyrmex gracilis
TTGTAATTAAAACAAATTTATTTTTGTCTATTTTTTGCAATATTCTAGTAGTTTACTATAAACTCGAATATAATATATTAATAAGTTTATCGGCTTTAATCACTGCACAATCAAAGAGAGGTAAACGATTAACATGTAATTAATTTCATTGTACTGTTACGTCCTGGCCCATGGATACGGTCGGGCTGTGGTGTGACGCAACAGTAAACGCGTCGTTTTCCATATCTCTCTCTACAGTGGACACAGAAGTTCTGCTGTGAGAGAGTCGAGCGAGTTTGTTTATATTCGTCGACAGGTCAACAGCGTACGCCGATCTTACTCTGTCTAGCGAACACTTGCTCGTTGGTCCCTTTTTAGGTCTGAGACGCAAATCTCATTTACCAAGGACAGGACCTAGCAATTTTAACGAGGAAGTGAGAGTGGGTTGTATGGAAAGAAGGATAACAAAGAATAATTCTTTAGTTTGACTCCACATATTACAAAGTAGTTATATTTATTGAAAAATCGAAATCAATGAATTAATAACAGATATGCAGAAATTAATACAATAAAGGAGCATGTAATCGTTTCGTACAATGTAATCTACACGCTAGAACGCGAGTGTGAGAGAGAAAGAGAGTGCGAGTTCTTTAGTGTAGCCAGCCTCTAAACCCATGTTTATACAACTTAAATCATCTTAGAGATTTGTATCTTGATAAATTCGGTTTTGTTTTATTTGTTTCAATGGAAATAAGGTTTCAATGGAAATAACAATAGGAATAAATTTGGATGTGTCATGATTCTAAGACTGATATTCGGAGATAAGCGGGCTTCGTTTGTTTCCGTGATTTAGGAAGGAAAAAGAAATAAGTCGGACGCTATTCACGACTGGAGTCGCGAACTGCTCTCCCGGCGAGGGTGGTCAAACGAGGAATTGACTCCTCGGTCGGGTGCTATTCACGACTGGAGTCGCGAACTGCTCTCCCGGCAAAGGTGGTCAAACGAGGAATGGTTTCTCGATCGGACGCTATTCACGATTGGAGTCGCGAACTGCTCTCCCGGCGAGAGTGGTCAAAGGGAGTTGGTTGCGGAGAAACAAAATAATATGCTGTGGTAGAACCTCTGATTAAAATTTGTGGATGGACTTATTACTTACTGCGGATCCGTGATAAAAGGTTCTAGGCTGTTGCGGCGCAGTAGTTCACTCTTGGATCTCACATTCTGCACTCACTGTCACTCACTCACTCGCTGTGGTGCTTTCTAAAATCAGCGGCACTGCCTCTAGACACACGGCGCGGTTCTTTTTCTCTAGTTCCGATTCCGAGAGCCCTGGCTTATATACCATTTTGAGTAAGCAAGGACTCTCCCAATCGGGAACTCAGTTGAGCTTTGCTGGTTCTTATTTGTTAATTAGTCGGTCGGGCGACTTGCAAGATCGCCAATTGGCGACGATCTCTCGCTTCGGTCGCCTCGTCCGATTTTTTGGAGAAGGAAAAAAGGAGAGTGTTGTCTTTTCGATCACGCCGCATAGACCCTTCGATATTTATTGAGTGATAAACCTTTTTTATGTAATTGCTTGTGGCGACGGATCTTTACTTGCGCCGGCTGCCTTAAGTTTTATAGGATGTATTTCTTTGACCCGGAGATAACCGGGTTTATTTGGAAAATTGCTCGGGATGATTAAACAATAATAAAAATTTCCGTTCGCTATTGTCTACGAAGGAATTTTTAGGATCGTTGCTAGGCTCGGTTTATTGTTTTCGGGCGTCGATACGATTTCTATTGCGCGCCTATCGCGTCGAAGTCCGAGTCCGTTCGTGTTATTTATTGTTTCTTAAAAAAAAAGGAATTTATTGTATGTCGGCGCGTCACGTTGCAAGGAAAAAAGCACCGTGGAGTCTCAGGACGTAACAGTACCTATCTAAAATATTTAGATGTTTTATGTCATGGTTTCTGTAAATTTGTCAAAATTTAGCCAAAAAACTTTAAAAGATAAAAATAATTATTTTATCTATCATATAAAATCTATTTGAAAAATGTGTATTTCAAGTTAAAGTTGATGGTTGAATGTCAACATTAAAAGAATAAAAAAAGTATACTACTTATTTTAACACAAAAAAATTACATGAATAAATATTACACAAGATCATGAAGCATTCATATGTGTGTCGACTCTTAGTACAAGTTAATTGCTGTGCTCTCTTCGATTATGTGTACGCTTTCTGTTTTCATATTAACGTTCGTAAAAAGAGGCTCGTGTTAATATTAGCATATATTATTTTTTAATTTATATAATTTTTTAATTTATACTACTTGAATTA
>NW_018024824.1:0-5128 GCF_002006095.1 Pseudomyrmex gracilis
AAACAATTTTTACCATTGAAGAGACACCGATTTGGTATGAAGATATTTGAATTAGCGGACTGCGAAACAGGATTTCTCTTAGATTTTATAGTATATACTGGCTCAGACACTGATTATGAGAAATTTGATTTAGGCGTTTCTGGTGATATTGTTGCACATTTTATGCAATCTTATTGTAACGAAGGGCGTGTGTTATACATTGATAATTGGTATACATCTCTACAACTGTCAGACTACTTACATGACAGAAATATTGGTCTTTGTAGAACTGTAAAAAAAAAATCGTAAAAGAATGCCAACTCTCAGTTCAAAGCTAGATCGTGGTGAAACAGAAGTTGCCCACACCGATTCTTGGATGGTAATCAAATGGATGGATAAAAAAGAAGTTTATGTATTGACAAGTATTCACGAACACCAGTTTTGTAAAATTGGTAGGAAAAACTACAAAACCAATGAAGATATTATAAAACCCATTTGTATCGTGGATTATAACAAAAATATGGGTAAAATCGATGATATCGACAGACAATTATCTTTGACAGAATCTATTAGAAAATGTATGAAATGGTATAGAAAATTGTTTNTTCATTTAATTGATTTGATGTTGATAAATGCTCACAATTTATTCAAGATGCTCACTAAAAATGCGATTTTGTTTTCTGATTTTCGATTGAGCGTCGTAAGAGATATTTTGCAAGTAAATTCTCAAGAAGTTTCATCATTTACATCGCCTGATCTTAGACTGAATGGACAACATTTCCCCAGAAAAATTCAAGCTTCAAATGATGGTAAAACGCTATCACGTCAATGTGTTCTATGCACTATACACAAAAAGAGAAGTCGATCATCATATGAGTGTAAAAAATGTTGTAAAACATTATGCATTGAACCTTGCTTTGAAATTTATCACACTAAACGATTGTCGTAATTTATAAAATTAAAAAAAACAATAAAATAATTTTAAAAAAATCAGAAAATAAACAAAAAAACAAAAACAAAAATAAAAAAACAAAAATAAAAAAATAAAAAAACAAAAACAAAAAAAATTAAAATAAAAAAAAGAAACAATTCTGCCACAGACGGTCCCAAGCTCGTGTTTAAAAGAAGAGGGTGTTTCGAAATCATACGTGATGAAAGGGGTAGTTTTTGTAATATTATAGGGGTTATGTCCAAGTGTATTGTGTTTTTGACATTGGAATTTGATTCTACATTGAAAAATACATTGGAAACATATATCTGCACTTCCAACTAAAAAAAAATTAAAATTGCGTAATAGAAAGAGTAGTTTTTGTAATTTTATAGGGGTTGTTTTCAGGTTTATTGTATTTTTGACATCAGATTTGGATTCTACGTCGAAAAATACATCGGAAACGCATATTTATACTTCCAAATTGATGTGAAAGAAATTTTATATGCGGGCCGATCCCTTCCGGATCGGAAAGCCAATATATTGGCGCTACCCATGATCGACACTTAGTGTATAGTCAATCCATGATATAAAATACCTTTTTTACCACTTTACTAAGACGGATATGCCTTCTCAAATCCCGGCCCTCTAAAGGTTAAATTCTCCGGAACGGAAGCGAGTAAACCATCTTTTGCATGTGTCTGCGCTTAAGACCGAGGCACCATACATGGCGCATATTGAGCGCTTAGCGTCCGCCGCTTTATATCCTTTACGGAATAAAAACAGAAAAATATGGCGAAAATGCAATTTTTGATCTTCTATTTTAGTTGTATGCCGTACACGCAAAACACGTCTGACCAAAACAAACACTTCTGCCAAATGTCAAGCGTAGTGTGACTTGTCAAAATATGTGCGGCAGACTGACACGCGATAATTATTTTCTGACACTAGTGTCATCTATTAAAAAATCCGCAGAATTTTTCCACCGACCCAATATTTATTTTTACCGTATTTTTTAAATCGCAGTTTTTATGCAAAAAAATGCACTTTTATAACGTGCAATAAATAAAAAAAAAACGTTATTTACATTTAGAATAAACAACTTACTTACATTTAGATTATATTGTAGAATTTTGAGAAGAAAAAGAAGTATATCGAGACTCGAACCAGCAGCGTCGACATTACTAACCTCGTACGCTACCGCTACGCTACGCGCTCTTCGATTAAACGATCTATTTAATATCCTTATAAGGTAACTTAAAATTTTCAAATTCGATTTTCTCGCGAATGCTTGAGTAGTGCGTCTTATTACTTTACTCTGTAATACTCCACATAATCATCTATCAATCTTATGAATTTCGTTCAAATCGATTGGTACAACGTCGTAGTCTCCCTTTGTAAGCCGACGTGTGTAGGTAGATCTAGTAAATCGAAACAGAAAAGTTATTTACCATTTTGCAAAATTTGTAATAGTTAGTGAGATATAAATTAATAAATGTGAGCCAATGAACGCGGAGGGGGCAATGATCGGACTCTGTAGGCGTGAACGATTATCAGATGTAAAGAAAAATGGCTTCTCTCATGTAATATGGAAAGAACATTGCGGTAGTGGGGGGTATGAATTTTGTAATCGGAAGTTACGTCATGGATGATCGCCTATAACGCGCTTTTTGTCGTAAGTAACGCTGTAGTGAATATCATCAAAACTTTTTCTATACTTTTTCTTAATTCATGGTTGCGTTGTATCTTTATCATTTATTAAATGTAAAACAAAACCATGACGCAATATTGCAGATAGTTCTCATGTCAACGCAACTCATGTCTTGACAGTCTTGATCAAGCCGTCGCATATCTTTTGATCATTTTTGACATCACTAGTAACATAATGATTAGTTGCACGGCATGCTATATAACAAAGTNTAAAAATTGTGGGATTACTTTTTATTCGTAAGTAATACCACTGATAAATAATGAATTATACTTCATGAATTTATATTACTTATTATTATTATTTTGTAATATCTTTTAGTTTTTCAAAAAATGCAGAAAAATGTGAAGTATGGATTAGTTCCAGTTTCCCTTTTCTTAAGAAAAAAACTGGAAACCACAAAAAAGCTATGTGTTATGTTTAAGACACTTCTCCGAAGACTGTTGTGATAAAACATCAATTAATATAACACGCCTGAAACCAGATGAATGGTTCAACTAACTCTTTATATTATACANGGTGTCTCATTATTAGTGTAAAATCTCTCGTAGAAAGAGTAAAACTGAGTCAAAAAGTCCCATACCAATTTGCGAGATTCGTAATAGTTACAGAAGTCTTAATTAACATGTTAAGACGGTCCTGAATCTTCCTGTTATATCGATCGAACGAGTAATTTGTAGTAGACGGTGTTTTTCGTATTTATTGCTTGGAGAAAAGCGGCTCTACAGAATAGAAGAAAATAATGAAATTAATCTCGGACATTTTTTAATATATCAAAAACTTAACAACAATTTTTGAAGTTACAATCACCTCCACTTTTATTTTACTCACAGGTTGCATTTATTGCATTTACAGGTTAAAAGTTATGCATAAAAACCAAACAGTGTAGAGTTAGACATTCAAGAATGTAATGAGACTATTAGACTACGATTTGGAAGCCAAAAATACACAAACACTGTCTAATATGTTTAAATCTAATATAACCTCTATTTATATATGTATGTCTTTGTTTCTCTAACGACGTTCTATGGTTGATGTCACTTGTATCGGTAACAGTAGTCACGATATATACCCAGTAAGCAAAATAGTGGCAACGTGCCGACATTATGCAAGCATGCTTTCATGGCGTAATGTCTCTGTGACTGTCAGATGCAAGTTCATCTGGCAAGCATCGCGACGACACGTTAAGTTCGTTCTACATTGATCGCAAGCGCAAACGGGTCATTCCACGTCAAATCGCCCAGTAAAAGATTATTTTCAAACCTTGACGTCGCCGATTTCACTAATTTTCGGTGTTTAGGTTGTACCCGTAAAATATAATAAAAATCCAAAATTTTAGATTTTTCGAGCAAGTAGTTTTTTCAGAATCAATTATTAAAAATAGTTAGAAGCGCACAATTTTTGGCGATCATGAATTTTAACAATACGTATAGTTCTGCAACATTTGGTGCTAGAGAGCTTTATTATAGCTTATGTTAAAGCTCTTTTCATAGGCTTTAATTAGATATGCAACACAATCCAGTTATTTAAAAAAATTGTTTATAATCTCGCTTTATATTGTTTATATTGAAAAATCTCAAAAACACCACTTTCGATTTTTTTTCAAAGAAATATATGTTTTTCTTCAATATATTAGCTAAAAGTATACGAATTTTTATTGTGGAGAAACAATGGATTCATATTAAAATAATTTTTTAATGATAGTAGCACATGTGAAATCGGCTGATGTGACTTCAGATAATGTAATTTAAACATCCGTTTTAATGTATATTGCTCAATAATATTATTATTTCTTTCAAATTCTCTTATTATGTTCTAGTAAAACAGTAGACTATAAATATTAATAAAAAATAATAATAATAAAAATAAAAAAAATAAAAAATAAAAAAAAAAATTACATACATCTTTTTTTTAAAAGTTTGTTTCTATACTTGAAAAGATGTTTTTTTATTTTTACAGTCAAATTGTTTGTCTTGGTTTTGAATAGTGAAACTATGATGCAGGATCTTTAGAGTAAACTCACGTAAAAACTCACCCTGATTTCACTCGCTTCCTGAATTTTTTCTAATTTTGCAGTCAAATCGTCTGTTAATACACGCTCTTTCAGATTTTTCTGTGCTCAAAGAGTAGAGTTTAATTTTTATTTGAGTTTCAGATAGTGGAATCCCAGGCAACCAGCTGACGTTATAATGACGTTAATATAAAGTCAGTTTTTGACCAGTTCGACGTTAGTTTATGACGTGATATTAACGTAATGACGACGTGAGTTTGTCTCGTCAAAAATGACGTCATGTTAATGACGTTTACTTAGGTCATTAATCTGACGTAACGTGATTAACGTGAAAAAAACTAATGGCAACATCGTAAGAGGAGAATTAATTCGAGATTTCACTCAAATTAATCTTTGGAGACCTGATTCAGTTTGTCGATCAACTGATTAACTCGATGAAAGGTATTATGTCCGGAAAAAATCCTGAGATGATGATGAGATTTGAACTTGAGACCTCCATATT
>NW_018024825.1:0-5111 GCF_002006095.1 Pseudomyrmex gracilis
CGCTCTGATGGTAACCCACTACCGATCCGTCACGCCATCTGTCGGCACTCCTCGATGTCAAGCCACTGGAACCGGCATCTTAATATCTCCCACACTCGGCCATACTGACTGGCTAGTCGTCCTCGGCGCCATCTACAACAATAAGGTGTTATTAGTGGACTTATCGGTTCGTTTCGCTAGTAAGGCCGATAATTCCATTTAGCTCCTGATCTCGGGACAGTTCCCAGCAATTTGCCGCTACCACATTCCCATATTACTCCGTATTACAAGCGTTGGGGCAGGTGAACCATTCCTTATCGAACCGGCAACCTATGTCACCCAGTATTGCAACCGCAAGTCCTGGCCTCCGCCAACAGATCACATCGTAAGAGGCGACCACCCTCATACGCGAGAACCTGTCGACTCGACCTGCTGAGGTCCTGGCCTCCGCCAGCAGGTCACATCGCACGAGGCGACCACCCTCGCACGCGAAAACCTACCGACTTGACCACATCTGGGGTCCTGGTCTCCGCCAGCAGGTCACATCGCACGAGGTGACCACTCTCGCACGCGAAAACCTACCGACTTGACCACGCCTGGGATCCTAGTCGAATTCCAGCCAGTACTTTACTCACCAGTCTCGCTGCGTAGCATCAAACGTGACCCATCTCCTCAGGCTATCAACAGCGACTACACTCCTCGAATTTGGTGCCTTTCTCAAATCCCGTAGATCCTGCACCTCGTAGCGGTCATTCGGTAATACCGCTACCACCTTGTAAGGTCCCCTCGCCTTGGCAGCCAATTTCCTGCTTTCGCCTGTCGCTGGAGGGGTCGACGTCACCATGACTACATCTCCCACAGCGTATTGCGGAGCCTTGTACCGGCGAGCGTCAAAGCCCTTCTTCTGCTCCGCTTGTTCCGTGTCTATTGCGGCCTTGGCCTGTCTCCTGAGCTCCTTTAGGTCTACCTCATCCAAGCTGCTCTGGATCCCTGACAACAACTTGGCGTCCGCCGGACTGGTTGGTTTATATCCCAATAACAGTTGGGCGGGACTCATCCTCGTGGTCCTGTTGGTCGTACAGTTTATTGCGCTTTGAATCTTCTTCAGACTCTCGTCCCACCGATCTTCCGGTTGTCCGGCGCATGTTGTGGCCAACGAATTTAAGACAACGTGATTCAGCCGCTCGCACTGTCCGTTAGCCCTAGGCGTTGCCACTGCATTTAGTATGTGTTTAATCCCATGTTCTACGCAAAAAGTTTTAAACATGTGTGAGGTAAAGGCGCTTCCCCTGTCACTTATCAAGCGTGATGGTACGCCGAACACTGCAAACAGTTGATGCATGGCCTTGAGTACGTTCTTGGCCGATGTGTTTCTCACAGGTTCCAGAATACAGAATTTGGTGAACCCATCGATGATCGTCAGGACATGAGTGTTTTTACGCCTACTGCGTATGAATGGTCCAATATGATCAAGGTGAATGGTATGGAATGGGACGGCTACTTTCTCAATAGGATGTAAAAATCCAGGCTTTCGCCCACTCGAGGACTTGTAATAGAGGCAGTTCAGGCAGGCTTTGACGTATTTTGCGACAAACTTCCTCATCCCCTTGAACCAATAATTTTCCCCGAGCTTTTCTAGGGTTTTATCCAATGCAAAGTGCCCCTGATCATCGTGACACCACTTCACTACATTGAATCGGGACATCCGTGGTACCACCCATCTATTCCCCTTGACCGTTTTACGAAATACTACGCCACCCTTCAGTACATATTTTTCGAAGTACTGCCTCGTGTCCGGTCTGACTTCCCCTGACTCTAGTATCTTACGTATGATTTCAATGTCGGCATCCTGCGTCTGAGCTGCTCTTATCCACTCGCTTTCAGTGATGTCTACCGAACAGCACTCCATCAGATTTCGACTCAGGTAATCTACGTGGGCTCCCTGAGCACCTGGCCGGTAAACTATCTCAAAGTCGAAGTCCTGCAAATACACCCACCAACGAGCAACCCGCGGCTGAATATCTTTCTTACTTGCCGTGGCTCTGATCGCGCTGCAATCTGTCACCACCACAAACTTGATACCTAACAAGTACACCCTGAACGCCTTTAATGCCGCTACTACTGCCAGTGTCTCGAGATCATAGGAGTGATACTTCTGCTCCTCTACCGATGTCTTCCGACTATAATAAGCGATGACTCGCCTCTCACTACCGTCCTTCTGAATCAACATCGCTCCTAATCCTCTCGAACTAGCGTCGGTGTGAACCTCGGTTTCTCGTAACGGATCGTACAGGACTAATACGGGCCTGTCGGTTAGTATCTCCTTGATCTCCCTTACCGCGCGAGACTCGGCCTCTCCCCAGATCCAAGGGGCATCCTTTCTTAACAAGTTTGTCAAAGGGGCCGTCCTCTGAGCAAAGTTGCGAACGAACTTCCTGAAATACCCAGCCAACCCTAAAAACTGCCTCACCTGTCGGACATTCTGGGGATCCGCCGTTTTCAGAACCGCATCGACCTTGTGCGCACCTGGCCTGACCCCTTCAGCAGAAATCTCCCGGCCTAGATATTCAATCTTCCGTTGGAAGAACCTACATTTGGTTAAATTGAGAGTTAGGTTGTTAGCGCGAAGTATCTCTAGTACCCCCTCTAACCTTTCAAACGCCTCTTCGTTAGACGATGCGGCTACCAGAATATCGTCAATGTACACTAGAGCGTACCCCTTTAGGACCTTATTCATCGTTTTTTGGAACACAGCTGGGGCGTTTGCCAGGCCAAATGGCATCCTCAGGAATTCCCACTGCCCATCCGGAGTGATGAACGCCGTGAATTTGACTGACTCAGGGTGCATCGGAATTTGGTAAAACCCTGACTTCAGATCAAGCGAAGTAAAGGTGGTTTTACCCACTAGCTGATCAATTTGATCATCAATTATGGGTAGCGGGTAATTTACGCGTCTCGTGATTTTATTGAGTCCCCGGTAGTCGACCGCCATGCGGGTTTCACCATTCTTTTTCCGCACCAAGACTACTGGACTAGCGTACGGCGAAACGCTGTCCCTAATTATGCCGTTCCTTTCCAGGTCACCCACTATTGCTTGTACCTTATCCCGATCACCCTGAGACATTCGATAAGGTCTGCGATAAACTGGTTCGTCAGTTGACAACTCGATCTTCATCTCTCCGGCCGTGGTGCAACCTAACTCACTCGTATTAACTGCAACACTCTTCCTGTATTTGTTGAGCAAGGGGCATAACCGCGACAAAACTTCTGGGTCAAATTCGTCACAAACTATCTCTGAACACTCGATTGGCCTTAGTGAAACCTCTGAAACTAAATTTACTTCGCTATCCGTCAAAACAGAATTTGGTTCGTTTAGCTTAAACCTAATTCCCCCTGCATCACATAGTGCGACGATACCCTCTCTGCCTAACGCATCCCGGCCGATTATTATCTCCCTAGTGAGTTCACTATCTCTCACAACGAAGGCCCTCAATTCGAACAGAATGTCGTCTATATAGACCTTCAGCTGCACGTAACCTAGGGGAATAACTACCGTTCTATTAAACCCGGACAAGGTCTTACTCGTCCGCAACAGTTCCAAATCAAACTGCCGCGCCACTTTATCTTGAATGATAGAGCAATCACTCCCCAGATCGACGACACACTCTCTATCTTTCCCTTCTATCACACATTGCTTAACCGGCTTTGCTAACTGGGTCTCGACCTCCAGAATTTGTAACAAATCCGTTCCTTCAATCGCGGGTCATGCCCTTCCTTCGCCCCTTTCCTTACGGCGTTTCTTAAAACACTCCGAGTCCGAATGCCCTAAAAGTCCACAGTATCCGCATTTCACTCTTTTCCCCGTCGCGACTGCCTCCCTTGAAGACGAACCCGCCTCACCTTGCTTCGCTTCCCCCCTACGAAGCTCGGGACAGTCTATCTTCTTGTGGCCTGGCTTCCTACAATGAAAACAGTAGCCAACCTGACCCACCTTCCTATCATGACCCACCTGTCGAGTCCTACCACGGAAGTCCTGCGACCCCTTCGAGTCTCTCAAGCCCTTCGACCCTTTATATTCTCCCTCCTTAGACAGCGGGAGCATACTCAAACACTGATACAACTCCGCTAGCGTTCTGGTCTTGGACGCCATCACATTCATGCGGATACTGTCATCATGAATCCCATGCACTACCAACTCGACGATCTTACTTTCGGGGATATCGAGCTTCAGCTTATTTATACGTCTGACCTTCTCGAATGAGTATGCCTGCAAATCCTGCCCCGGAAGACTCTTAAGAGAAGCTGCCGCCTCGAACAGTTTGCCAAAATTCTCATCGCCTGGGAACTGCCTCACAATGGCGACAACGAATGCTTCCCACGTGACTGGCATAGTACGAAGACTGTCGTACCACGCCTTCGCATTCCCTCGCAATTTTAAGGTTGCCAAATACAATTTATGCGTCTCGTCCCAATCGTACATCACCCCGAACATATTGACCTTTTCCAACCACTCGGCTGCCGACAAATCCTTAGCTTCCGGATCGAACTCTGGTAGTATCTTCTCGTTAACATATCGATGAGGCCCCCTGGTACTCGTATGCATCAAGCCCGCCAACACTTCCGTTAATCTTGCGAGATCGGACTCACCGCTCGCCTGGCTATATCGATCGGATGCTTGCTGATAGGGCGTCTTCCGAGCTTGCGACCTGGATCGCGATCTGGATCGCGATCTCGATCGTCGATCGCGACGCGTATCAAGCCTGGCTCGATCATGGCCGCGATTCTTATCCGACGACGATCTCGCGCTGCAACTCTCGCTGTCGCGAAAGCGTGTCCTTGCCGTACTTCCGCTACGAGACCGTCTTCTTCTAGAAGACATCTCGAATTGCGTCACGATGTCTTCTCTCTGTTGTAGGTGCTTCTTGGTTTGTGTTTTTTTTTTTTTTGTAGTTCGTCGTTTACTTAGCACGCACCACTCGACACGTTAACTGAAATTCCGAAAACTCACAGGCACGTGTGTATATCCCACTTCTGATCTGTCGTAGATAGAATAATAGGGTATAAAAATAAGAGTAGTTTATTAATTTCTGTCGTAAGGTAAGAATAAGAATAGTATATATATATAAGTATTC
>NW_018024826.1:0-5111 GCF_002006095.1 Pseudomyrmex gracilis
AATACTTATATATATATACTATTCTTATTCTTACCTTACGACAGAAATTAATAAACTACTCTTATTTTTATACCCTATTATTCTATCTACGACAGATCAGAAGTGGGATATACACACGTGCCTGTGAGTTTTCGGAATTTCAGTTAACGTGTCGAGTGGTGCGTGCTAAGTAAACGACGAACTACAAAAAAAAAAAAAACACAAACCAAGAAGCACCTACAACAGAGAGAAGACATCGTGACGCAATTCGAGATGTCTTCTAGAAGAAGACGGTCTCGTAGCGGAAGTACGGCAAGGACACGCTTTCGCGACAGCGAGAGTTGCAGCGCGAGATCGTCGTCGGATAAGAATCGCGGCCATGATCGAGCCAGGCTTGATACGCGTCGCGATCGACGATCGAGATCGCGATCCAGATCGCGATCCAGGTCGCAAGCTCGGAAGACGCCCTATCAGCAAGCATCCGATCGATATAGCCAGGCGAGCGGTGAGTCCGATCTCGCAAGATTAACGGAAGTGTTGGCGGGCTTGATGCATACGAGTACCAGGGGGCCTCATCGATATGTTAACGAGAAGATACTACCAGAGTTCGATCCGGAAGCTAAGGATTTGTCGGCAGCCGAGTGGTTGGAAAAGGTCAATATGTTCGGGGTGATGTACGATTGGGACGAGACGCATAAATTGTATTTGGCAACCTTAAAATTGCGAGGGAATGCGAAGGCGTGGTACGACAGTCTTCGTACTATGCCAGTCACGTGGGAAGCATTCGTTGTCGCCATTGTGAGGCAGTTCCCAGGCGATGAGAATTTTGGCAAACTGTTCGAGGCGGCAGCTTCTCTTAAGAGTCTTCCGGGGCAGGATTTGCAGGCATACTCATTCGAGAAGGTCAGACGTATAAATAAGCTGAAGCTCGATATCCCCGAAAGTAAGATCGTCGAGTTGGTAGTGCATGGGATTCATGATGACAGTATCCGCATGAATGTGATGGCGTCCAAGACCAGAACGCTAGCGGAGTTGTATCAGTGTTTGAGTATGCTCCCGCTGTCTAAGGAGGGAGAATATAAAGGGTCGAAGGGCTTGAGAGACTCGAAGGGGTCGCAGGACTTCCGTGGTAGGACTCGACAGGTGGGTCATGATAGGAAGGTGGGTCAGGTTGGCTACTGTTTTCATTGTAGGAAGCCAGGCCACAAGAAGATAGACTGTCCCGAGCTTCGTAGGGGGGAAGCGAAGCAAGGTGAGGCGGGTTCGTCTTCAAGGGAGGCAGTCGCGACGGGGAAAAGAGTGAAATGCGGATACTGTGGACTTTTAGGGCATTCGGACTCGGAGTGTTTTAAGAAACGCCGTAAGGAAAGGGGCGAAGGAAGGGCATGACCCGCGATTGAAGGAACGGATTTGTTACAAATTCTGGAGGTCGAGACCCAGTTAGCAAAGCCGGTTAAGCAATGTGTGATAGAAGGGAAAGATAGAGAGTGTGTCGTCGATCTGGGGAGTGATTGCTCTATCATTCAAGATAAAGTGGCGCGGCAGTTTGATTTGGAACTGTTGCGGACGAGTAAGACCTTGTCCGGGTTTAATAGAACGGTAGTTATTCCCCTAGGTTACGTGCAGCTGAAGGTCTATATAGACGACATTCTGTTCGAATTGAGGGCCTTCGTTGTGAGAGATAGTGAACTCACTAGGGAGATAATAATCGGCCGGGATGCGTTAGGCAGAGAGGGTATCGTCGCACTATGTGATGCAGGGGGAATTAGGTTTAAGCTAAACGAACCAAATTCTGTTTTGACGGATAGCGAAGTAAATTTAGTTTCAGAGGTTTCACTAAGGCCAATCGAGTGTTCAGAGATAGTTTGTGACGAATNTGACCCAGAAGTTTTGTCGCGGTTATGCCCCTTGCTCAACAAATACAGGAAGAGTGTTGCAGTTAATACGAGTGAGTTAGGTTGCACCACGGCCGGAGAGATGAAGATCGAGTTGTCAACTGACGAACCAGTTTATCGCAGACCTTATCGAATGTCTCAGGGTGATCGGGATAAGGTACAAGCAATAGTGGGTGACCTGGAAAGGAACGGCATAATTAGGGACAGCGTTTCGCCGTACGCTAGTCCAGTAGTCTTGGTGCGGAAAAAGAATGGTGAAACCCGCATGGCGGTCGACTACCGGGGACTCAATAAAATCACGAGACGCGTAAATTACCCGCTACCCATAATTGATGATCAAATTGATCAGCTAGTGGGTAAAACCACCTTTACTTCGCTTGATCTGAAGTCAGGGTTTTACCAAATTCCGATGCACCCTGAGTCAGTCAAATTCACGGCGTTCATCACTCCGGATGGGCAGTGGGAATTCCTGAGGATGCCATTTGGCCTGGCAAACGCCCCAGCTGTGTTCCAAAAAACGATGAATAAGGTCCTAAAGGGGTACGCTCTAGTGTACATTGACGATATTCTGGTAGCCGCATCGTCTAACGAAGAGGCGTTTGAAAGGTTAGAGGGGGTACTAGAGATACTTCGCGCTAACAACCTAACTCTCAATTTAACCAAATGTAGGTTCTTCCAACGGAAGATTGAATATCTAGGCCGGGAGATTTCTGCTGAAGGGGTCAGGCCAGGTGCGCACAAGGTCGATGCGGTTCTGAAAACGGCGGATCCCCAGAATGTCCGACAGGTGAGGCAGTTTTTAGGGTTGGCTGGGTATTTCAGGAAGTTCGTTCGCAACTTTGCTCAGAGGACGGCCCCTTTGACAAACTTGTTAAGAAAGGATGCCCCTTGGATCTGGGGAGAGGCCGAGTCTCGCGCGGTAAGGGAGATCAAGGAGATACTAACCGACAGGCCCGTATTAGTCCTGTACGATCCGTTACGAGAAACCGAGGTTCACACCGACGCTAGTTCGAGAGGATTAGGAGCGATGTTGATTCAGAAGGACGGTAGTGAGAGGCGAGTCATCGCTTATTATAGTCGGAAGACATCGGTAGAGGAGCAGAAGTATCACTCCTATGATCTCGAGACACTGGCAGTAGTAGCGGCATTAAAGGCGTTCAGGGTGTACTTGTTAGGTATCAAGTTTGTGGTGGTGACAGATTGCAGCGCGATCAGAGCCACGGCAAGTAAGAAAGATATTCAGCCGCGGGTTGCTCGTTGGTGGGTGTATTTGCAGGACTTCGACTTTGAGATAGTTTACCGGCCAGGTGCTCAGGGAGCCCACGTAGATTACCTGAGTCGAAATCTGATGGAGTGCTGTTCGGTAGACATCACTGAAAGCGAGTGGATAAGAGCAGCTCAGACGCAGGATGCCGACATTGAAATCATACGTAAGATACTAGAGTCAGGGGAAGTCAGACCGGACACGAGGCAGTACTTCGAAAAATATGTACTGAAGGGTGGCGTAGTATTTCGTAAAACGGTCAAGGGGAATAGATGGGTGGTACCACGGATGTCCCGATTCAATGTAGTGAAGTGGTGTCACGATGATCAGGGGCACTTTGCATTGGATAAAACCCTAGAAAAGCTCGGGGAAAATTATTGGTTCAAGGGGATGAGGAAGTTTGTCGCAAAATACGTCAAAGCCTGCCTGAACTGCCTCTATTACAAGTCCTCGAGTGGGCGAAAGCCTGGATTTTTACATCCTATTGAGAAAGTAGCCGTCCCATTCCATACCATTCACCTTGATCATATTGGACCATTCATACGCAGTAGGCGTAAAAACACTCATGTCCTGACGATCATCGATGGGTTCACCAAATTCTGTATTCTGGAACCTGTGAGAAACACATCGGCCAAGAACGTACTCAAGGCCATGCATCAACTGTTTGCAGTGTTCGGCGTACCATCACGCTTGATAAGTGACAGGGGAAGCGCCTTTACCTCACACATGTTTAAAACTTTTTGCGTAGAACATGGGATTAAACACATACTAAATGCAGTGGCAACGCCTAGGGCTAACGGACAGTGCGAGCGGCTGAATCACGTTGTCTTAAATTCGTTGGCCACAACATGCGCCGGACAACCGGAAGATCGGTGGGACGAGAGTCTGAAGAAGATTCAAAGCGCAATAAACTGTACGACCAACAGGACCACGAGGATGAGTCCCGCCCAACTGTTATTGGGATATAAACCAACCAGTCCGGCGGACGCCAAGTTGTTGTCAGGGATCCAGAGCAGCTTGGATGAGGTAGACCTAAAGGAGCTCAGGAGACAGGCCAAGGCCGCAATAGACACGGAACAAGCGGAGCAGAAGAAGGGCTTTGACGCTCGCCGGTACAAGGCTCCGCAATACGCTGTGGGAGATGTAGTCATGGTGACGTCGACCCCTCCAGCGACAGGCGAAAGCAGGAAATTGGCTGCCAAGGCGAGGGGACCTTACAAGGTGGTAGCGGTATTACCGAATGACCGCTACGAGGTGCAGGATCTACGGGATTTGAGAAAGGCACCAAATTCGAGGAGTGTAGTCGCTGTTGATAGCCTGAGGAGATGGGTCACGTTTGATGCTACGCAGCGAGACTGGTGAGTAAAGTACTGGCTGGAATTCGACTAGGATCCCAGGCGT
The DNA here is from genome assembly GCF_002006095.1 of Pseudomyrmex gracilis. Lineage (NCBI taxonomy): Eukaryota > Metazoa > Arthropoda > Insecta > Hymenoptera > Formicidae > Pseudomyrmex > Pseudomyrmex gracilis. Next base: position 4,540 of record NW_018024826.1, read on the forward strand.
GGTCAAGTCGGTAGGTTTTCGCGTGCGAGAGTGGTCACCTCGTGCGATGTGACCTGCTGGCGGAGACCAGGACCCCAGATGTGGTCAAGTCGGTAGGTTTTCGCGTGCGAGGGTGGTCGCCTCGTGCGATGTGACCTGCTGGCGGAGGCCAGGACCTCAGCAGGTCGAGTCGACAGGTTCTCGCGTATGAGGGTGGTCGCCTCTTACGATGTGATCTGTTGGCGGAGGCCAGGACTTGCGGTTGCAATACTGGGTGACATAGGTTGCCGGTTCGATAAGGAATGGTTCACCTGCCCCAACGCTTGTAATACGGAGTAATATGGGAATGTGGTAGCGGCAAATTGCTGGGAACTGTCCCGAGATCAGGAGCTAAATGGAATTATCGGCCTTACTAGCGAAACGAACCGATAAGTCCACTAATAACACCTTATTGTTGTAGATGGCGCCGAGGACGACTAGCCAGTCAGTATGGCCGAGTGTGGGAGATATTAAGATGCCGGTTCCAGTGGCTTGACATCGAGGAGTGCCGACAGATGGCGTGACGGATCGGTAGTGGGTTACCATCAGAGCGG
>NW_018024827.1:0-2282 GCF_002006095.1 Pseudomyrmex gracilis
AAAGACCGGTGACGCGATAGACAGCGCGATTGCCCGTCTCACTTTAAAAGAAGGACGGAATAACTTAACCACTGAGGGCGCCACTTTCCGGGCAGAGACCCCAGTGCGGACTTCGGGTCTTACTCCAGGACCCTCTTAAGTAATGAAGCTAATAACTCTGAACCGTCTTTAGGTAAACCTAAATCTTGCACAAGATCATTTAATTCGAACTGTGACACTAAGGATGGAACTGACACTTTTTTTTGAACAGCACAGACTGTTTCTTTTTCAACGTCATCATCAATCTCAGATTCAGACTTATTAGCAGACNCTTCATCAATTTCTATCGCTTTGATATCTCCGGTTACACGATTAACATCAATTTTACTATTATTTTGTGCAGCTAAAATTGGGGTTGTTACTGATGCAACACAGATGTAAACAATTTTGTTCTTATTTTTACCGTTAAAATTCTTGATTTTATTGTAACAGAAAAAACAATCTTCTTTACAGTGAGGACGTTTCCAAATCGTTGGAATAGAGTACTTAATATACTTTCTATTCTTATCTTTTTTCCAACGATTCAGCATCTTTCTGCAACTATTGCAGATGATGTTAGGAATCCAGTTGTTTTATCCCCAACTTATCTATTTTCAAACTAACTATTTCTTTATATGTTTCACGAATGTCGTTATCGATGTTTTTCCGCAAAAATCTTATGTCGAACTTTGAGCAAATATAACAAAAGACGTTAGGATCTAAATCACAATTATGCGATTGCAAGACAAATTTGCCCTTTCTTCTTGTATTGTTGGACTCTACATTAGCTAAGTCACCAACCAATGTAGTGCTGCGGTCGCATGATGACGACGCCTGCGGGCCCGCTTTCTCACCCTGACCAGCCGCCGATTCTGGGTATCCGATTCTCTGTCTCGTAAAACTTCTTCCATCTGTGCCTGCCATGACGGCATAAACGCCGTGATCCAAAGACTCAGACGGATAACGGAATTGCTCCGTTGCCCGCCGTCACCGCGTGGAGGTGCCATGGATGTCCTGGATGCATACACAGATGAGACACTACTCTGGATATGGAGGTAGCTCAGGAAAATAAACAACAACATGTGTGGAAATACCCTTGCTGTGTAGTTAATTTATTTTGTTGGGATGATACAAAAGAGGTCAATACACTGGTCTCCAAGTCGAAAATGACTTATCTTGTGCGAGATAAGTCTTGTAGAAATGCTGGGCCATGATAGGATGTGCTATGAGAGTTGTAATGTTATTGGAATCTAAGGTTAAGGGGTTATGGGGTTTAAGAATTAAGGGGTTATAGAGGTAATTGGTTTAATATATTTGGTATAACTGGCTAATTGGGCTTGAAGTATAGGTTTTTTGAGGTTATGTCCAAAACCTAATGTGATATGGTTAAATGGACTTCGGATTCGGTTTCAGCGACCCCAAAAACATATAATAAACATGGTCTGACCCTCAGGCCAGAACATTTCTTTTGTGTGGCTGTGTTATCTTTTGAATAATTTCAACGGATATAATGACAGATTAAAGTTCACGATTGAGACGCATGGAAATTCTTTGAGCTTTTTAGACGGCACATTGATTGTGTCTGATAACGGGACAATCATGTGCGACTGGTACCATAAACTCACATTTATGGGCAGGTATTTAAATTATCACTCCTCACATCTTCTTTCAAAAAATAGGAACTATTATCAGAATGGTAGCCAGAGCTCTGTTGTTGTCCCACTCTGTGTTTCAAGCAATGAATATAAAATTTATATTCAACATCCTCAAAATTTCTAATCAACATTTCCAACAACTGTTCGTTGGAAATAAGTTTTAAAGTCATCAATGACCGAGTAAAATATCTGAGTGCGAACAAAAGTAACGGAATATCGGACAGTTTGGAGTCCAAACCAACTTTAAAAACCGGTAAAAATTTTTTTATTGTATTTTTTATTAATAAAATATTGCCCACAATTTCAAAATTGTTGCAAACGAGAGATGGAAATACTACCATGATCAAAAAATAACCGGAATTTATTCATAAAAAGAAAAGTACATGTTTATTCTTCAAAATTCAAGTTGTCTCCTTCAAAGTAGTCCCCGTCGGTTGCGATGCACTTGTGCCAGCGTTTGATCCACCCCTCAAAGCTTTTCTGGGAGTCGGTTTTTGGTATAGCCATTAGTGCCTCCAGCGATTTTAGCTTTAATGCCTCCACACTCTCAAAACGAGTTCCTCGTAGTGGTTTTTTGAGTCGATCGAATAGGAAGAAGTCACATGGTGC
>NW_018024827.1:2602-5017 GCF_002006095.1 Pseudomyrmex gracilis
TAAAAACTTGATGTAAAGAAATCACTGTCATAAAGGTAAATGAACAGCTGATAAGCAGAAGCTTGGCATGGGTGTCCGTAACAGTGCTGCCAACGTGACACAAACAACAGAATTCTAAACCGATAAGCCCGCGAGGTTTAAATTAAAAATTCCGTTTAGTTTTTGATTATGGTAGTATGTTAGCTTATAGAAGTCTCACTAAATTGAATCGATTTATCAAAAATATCAAAGATCCTGTAGATAGTGAACAAAAAAACGTAGTTATAATTTGCAATTTAATGATTGCGATGCTTCGTACGTGGGCCAGACTATGAGACAACTCAAGACTAGGGTTTCCGAACACAAAAATCAAATTAATCGTCGCGTGGAGAATGTTTTTGTAGTTACACAGCATAGAATTGACACCACAATTTCAATTGGCAAAATGTCAAAGTCTTGGACACAGAATCTTCCTTTTTCAAGAAATCCGTTTCCGAGATGATACACATCAAATTACAAAGCAATTCAAGTAATGTCATGTCGGACACGCTGAAACCATAATTTATATTTGTGGAAAATTACATGGCGACTAGTCTTTGTTCGGTTAAAGCGTTGTTGTAGGGATGAGACCATTACCTGTATTTTGAATATAAAGGGATCTGCTCAGTCTGTCATTTACATTCGAAGCGGGAGGACGTTTTGCGTCCTTTTGCGTAAAACTGACAGTGATGTGACTGCTATTTTCGCCTCTCTTTTTTTCATACTGAATATCTATGTAGCGTATCTTTTCTTATTTATATTCTTTATGATCTTGAATAGATCATGATTGTTTTGTAAGTTAGTATTAAAACACTGAAGAAGATCCCATAGTGGATCAAAACGTGTGTTAAAACTTTTTTAAAATCTTCGAATTATAAAAGAATTGTATCTAAACATCTGGTGTTAGCTTGTTATTGCCATTTTCGTATTTTTTTTTATTCTACAGTGTGAGTCATCTGAATCTATTACCTCCAATAACTCGTTTGTGTGGCCAGGAATCAAAAAAAGTTTCATATAAAAGTTGTAAGGTTTCGAGGGGGAACCAAAATGGCGTTCCTTTCAACTTTTGATTTTGACCGAAAGTGAGTTACTTCAACCGGAAGTGGTTTTTTTAAAATGAAAACCCCCCTTTTTGACAACGGAAAATAAAAAAGCGAAAAATTTTATGTTCAGATATAACCTTGGCTGTTTTAACATTTTCAAGATGGCGAACGAAGATGGCAGACAAAAATTTTAGTCAACCGATTTGCACCAAACTAAGTTTACGAGGATTTTTGGGGTTGCTGATCACGAATCTGAAGTCAGATTTGCAAAATTCAAAATGGCGGATCCAAAATCGCCAACCAAGATGGCGGACAAAAATATATATATATATTTTAGCCAATATTAATAGAAATTACTACTCTTAGCACTACCCAGAAACAACGGCGTGGACGTGGTAGTTTTTTGTTTTCTTTGGGGTGCTTTATTTACGTGAGTCCCCTTGCCTCTCACTCTCGGGGTGCTTTATTTACGTGAGTCCCCTTGCCTCTTACTATCGGGGTGCTTTATTTACGTGAGTCCCCTTGCCTCTTACTATCGGGGTGCTTTATTTACGTGAGTCCCCTTGCCTCTCACTATCGGGGTGCTTTATTTAGTTAAATTGTAACTTCAAACAGTTAATTTGCTAAATAGTACACTTAGCGAATTAACTGTTCGAAATTCCGTCCATTTTCTTGAATGCATAGGTCGATACCATCATGAATATGATGTTAATGATAATCGTGTTATAACTCCACCAACTCCCGTGTACAAAATTTGGTGAAAATTGGTTGACTTTCAGACATTCATAGTTATGCGCGACTAGTTTGTATGTAGCTCTTCCACTAAGTTGCTATGACCATGACTATCACCCTGCAATCATAAAGCAGACGTAAATGCTTAAATAGCAACGATTTCTCCGCTTATTTGTATCTATTGAGAGAGAGAGAGAGAAATCAATACTTTTAGAACTCAGGTAATTTCTTATCTTAAATATGAGAGCTTACCCACCAAACAAAATCGTGGACATGATCAAAATATTGGGGGAATGTAGGAATACATTTTTGAGAGCTGAACGTCTGTATGTTCAACGTTATCCTGATAGAAGGCATCCAACTAGAGTAACCATTAAAACCTTTACGCAGAGAGCAAGTGATGGGTCTATGGTTCGCCGATCACGACATCATGAATATGATGTTAATGATAATTGTGTTATAACCATTTCAGCGAAAATTTATCTCGATTGTCATATTAGCACTCGTCAAATCGAAAGAGAAATTGGCATACCTCAGCGAACAGTTGTAACAATATTAAAGGCGAGAAAATGTCATGCATATCACATAACGTTGACACAACATTTGAATTTTAATGATTACT
>NW_018024828.1:0-1644 GCF_002006095.1 Pseudomyrmex gracilis
CGGGACTTCTTGAGGGGTGCCCTGCTGCTTCCCCCGGCTTCCTCCGAGGGTAGGCGAGGCTGTTCTCGCCGCCCCGGGCCGAAGGCCCCTACGGTGTCCTAACCTGGCCGGTGGGGAGCACGAAGGGCCCCCCAACCGGTGGTTTGACCTAATCCCCAGGTCCGAGCACAACGGGCATGTCAGCTCCTTGGCCGTACACGCCCGCGCCCCGTGGCCTGGGGCGCCGCAGCGGAAGCAAAGTCCGCTGCGGTCCTTCTCAGAAGGACAGTACCTCTGCACGTGGCCCGTGCAGAGGCACCTATGGCACCTGAGCGGGCGAGGCGGCAACACCTCCACCGAGGTCGTAAACCACCCGCCCACCCTTATACGCTTTGCCAGGCCCAGCTTCCTTGCCGAAGCTAATGGGCACTGGGCCCAGCATGCGCAACTTCCCGCGGGAGTGGTGCGGATCGGCCCGACCCGAACCGCACCCTCCTCGCAACCTCCTACCCTTGCGATGGAAGCAGCAACTTCCTGGGGGGTTACCGTGGAGTCGAACTCCGTCAGCCGGATTTCTCCGGTCTTGACGGGGCATGTGACTCGGACCCCCAGGTCGTGCTTCCCCGCGTGCTCTCCCATCCACTTGGAGAGGGCCTTGGCCTTCTCCACATGCCCTGTGCCAGGGATCACCAACTGGAGATGCCCGGCAAGCGCCCGCTTCGGATAAAGGTGTTTGATCCCGAAGCGGGTGTCCAAATCTGGGAGGGCCGTGCGAAAGGCGACGATAGCCGCCGCCAAATCCGCATCCTCCCGAATCGGTACCACCGATATCGCCGAGGTGTTGGGAATCCTGATCCGCTTNGCGGATTGTGGTTTCCCAACACCCGACTTGGGGGTGTCAGCCCGCGGGCCCACTCCTCCAGGTCCCTTCCCCTTGCCCTTTCGAGCAGTTGTCTCTCTTGTGGGCTTTGGGGGGGCCGTGGCCTGAGCCTTGGTCCTCCCCCCAGCCCGTCTCCCTGCTACTTGAGCCCATGTTTCGGGGCCGGCTCCCGCCGGTGTTCCGAGATGGGCTTCTCCTTCCTTCGCGGGCTTCGCACCCCTCCTGCTTCGCGACGCGGAGCGTGAGGAGGGGGCGGGTCTGCCGGACCCCCTGGTCTTCTTCTTGGGTGCCGAGGGTTCCCCGCACGTTAACGCCCGGAAGGTCCTCGTCACCCGACGGTCGACGACCTCTTCTACTTTCTTCAGGAGGGATTCCTGGTCGAATCCCTCCTGAGCAGACGCCGGTGCTGGAGGAGGGGGCATTCGTGCCTCGTCCTTCAGTGCCAGCACCTCCGCCCTGAGCCTGGTTACCTCCGCCCTCAGCTCCTGGTTCTCCAGGTGGACCCTGGAGGAAGCCGGAGCGGAGGTGTAGCGAGGATCACCCCTTAGGCGGCCGTCCACCGCTGCGAGGATGATCCGCACATTTTCCGCCGCGTCGCGGAGGGACCGAACTGATCCTCCCTTGAGGTTCTTGGAGACCCTGGAGACGCGATCAACTGTCTCAAGCTCCAAGTGAACCCTCTCCAACACCTCAGTTGTACTGAGGGTGGCGATCTGGTCCTCCAGATTTGGAGGAGGTAACTCCTCCAAAAGGGCTCTGCGGGAGACCGGGCGGCCCCGAGCCTC
>NW_018024828.1:9049-10837 GCF_002006095.1 Pseudomyrmex gracilis
CCACCGAGGTCGTAAACCACCCGCCCACCCTTATACGCTTTGCCAGGCCCAGCTTCCTTGCCGAAGCTAGGGGGCACTGGGCCCAGCATGCGCAACTTCCCGCGGGAGTGGTGCGGATCGGCCCGACCCGAACCTCACCCTCCTCGCAACCTCCTACCCTTGCGATGGAAGCAGCAACTTCCTGGGGGGTTACCGTGGAGTCGAACCCCGTCAGCCGGATTTCTCCGGTNTTGACGGGGCATGTGACTCGGACCCCCAGGTCGTGCTTCCCCGCGTGCTCTCCCATCCACTTGGAGAGGGCCTTGGCCTTCTCCACATGCCCTGTGCCAGGGATCACCAATTGGAGATGCCCGGCAAGCGCCCGCTTCGGATAAAGGAGTTTGATCCCGAAGCGGGTATCCAGATCTGGGAGGGCCGTGCGAAAGGCGAGGATAGCCGCCGCCAAATTCGCATCCTCCCGAATCGGTACCACCGATATCGCCGAGGTGTTGGGAATCCTGATCCGCTTAGCGGATTGTGTTTTCCCAACACCCGACTTAGGGGTGTCAGCCCGTGGGCCCACTCCTCCAGGTCCCTTCCCTTTGCCCTTTCGGGCAGCTATCTCCCTCGTGGGTTTTGGGGGGGCCGTGGCCTGAGCCTTGGTCCTCCCCCCAACCCGTCTCCCTGCTACTTGAGCCCATGTTTCGGGGCCGGCTCCCGCCGGTGTTCCGAGATGGGCTTCCCCTTCCTTCGCGGGCTTCGCACCCCTCCCGCTTCGCGACGCGGAGCGTGAGGAGGGGGCGGGTCTGCCGGACCCCCTGGNCTTCTTCTTGGGTGCCGAGGGTTCCCCGCGCGTTAACGCTCGGAAGGTCCTCGTCACCCGACGGTCGACGACCTCTTCTANCTTCCTCAGGAGGGATTCCTGGTTGAATCCCTCCTGAGCGGACGCCGGTGCTGGAGGAGGGGGCATTCGTGCCTCGTCCTTCAGTGCCAGCACCTCCGCCCTNAGCCTGGTNACCTCCGCCCTCAGCTCCTGGTTCTCCAGGTGGACCCTGGAGGAAGCCGGAGCGGAGGTGTAGCGAGGATCACCCCTTAGGCGGCCGTCCACCGCTGCGAGGATGATCCGCACATTTTCCGCCGCGTCGCGGAGGGACCGAACTGATCCCCCCTTGAGGTTCTTGGAGACCCTGGAGACGCGATCAACTGTCTCCAGCTCCAAGTGGACCCTCTCCAACACCTCAGTTGTACTGAGGGTGGCNATCTGGTCCTCCAGATTTGGAGGAGGTAACTCCTCCAAAAGGGCTCTGCGGGAGATCGGGCGGCCCTGAGCCTCCTCAGGCTCGTACTCGGACTCCGATCCTCCCCGTCTGTCCCTCTCCCTAGCCGCTTTCATGGCTTTCGCCGCAAAGCGAAGTTCTCGGCGTTCGTCTCTTTCACGCCCCAGTCCAACGGTGAGACCGTGAGTTGGGGGACGACCACGCCCTCGCTTCCTCTGATGATCCGGGCACGGATCCTCATCTCTTGGAGCAGGGACGGTTTCGATGTCAACATCGACGACTTCGTCGTCGATGCTCATCACATCGTCCGTCCCGAACTCCAGGGATGACGAGGAGGACCACCTCCTTGTCTGCTCCCCTACCTCGTGAACACTGCCGTCGCGTGAACGAGCGGCAGTCTTCGCAGGCGCTACGTAGTCAGAGGAGCCTGCGGGGCACTCCTCTGACCGCCCGTCGTATGATGACGACCTGGGGGAGCGCGGGACGCTCACCCCCTCAGGCCGGGACCTGGGGGTCCGATCCCCCTGGTCCG
>NW_018024829.1:0-1954 GCF_002006095.1 Pseudomyrmex gracilis
GGTTGTATGTATATATATATGTATATACACACGTATACACAAACAAACATTAATATATGTATATTATTGCTTTGAAATATATATTGTGACGTGGTAATCGCGTCGCTCCTCCTTTGCCACAAAAGCTCGAATAATTGCGGGAGTCCGGGGATGCGAACTGTCTGGGAAGCGCCAGGATCCTCCAGGGCTTGCTTGCGTGCGCTAGATTTAGTCGCTTATTCTGTTATTTTTTTTGTATGCTCTTGGCGCCTCACCACACCAAGAACACACTACTGGAGGAGGTATCAGGAGCCGTCGATTGTTGGACAAAGGCGAGAGAGAGCGAGAGAGAAGCGCGTGCGTAGAGTCGCAGCTAAGCACTCGCACGACGGCCAGAGGGGTGATTCTCAACGAACAAGCGGCGCGAGAGAGGACAGCGACAAAGACAGCAAACCTCTGCGCTGAGTAGCCGAGGAAAAGAGACAAACACCCAACGATGGAGACAGCTCTGACCTTCCTTTTGCATCGGAAAGGCCTGCTGCCAACCTTTGCTGCTGACCTGCAACTACTACCCTGCTGCGCTACTGGATGCTGCATTTCTGTTAACTTTGCGGAATCCAATGCTTGGGCATATCGGCTGCTTGCATTTTTGCTAGTGAGGGCTCGGTAGTCTATTTGAATTTCGCGGCCGCGGGTCCTGTTGCCGAGCGCGAGCATTGCGTCGCGTGTAGCGCTCCTCGCGACCTGATTGGTCGCAGCGATCTACTCTAAGCGATCCTACCGCGCTCAGACGCATCGACCCCAAATCAATCTCGATCCTCGCTCTCTTGGTCGCTACCTACCGAACGGGACGGACGCACTGACGGCACTCCCGACGATCTATCGTTCAACGGCGAATCTGGCAATTTTTCTGGATGGAGGGTGACAACGACGTACGGTGAGGTGTCCTTGTTTAATTGTGAGCCACTAATCCGCGTTACTCGAGTCTCGTGTCGAGGCTAGTCGCTGAATCTCGCGTGTTGGTACCGGCAAGGACAAAACCTTCGCCATAGTTTCGAATTTTTGGCAGCGGCTAGAATCGGATTTTACGGGGCTTCGTGGTATTAATTTGTAGGTCTAAGTGCGTTTCGCGTAATTACTCTATTGAGTATTACAAGCTCTGGAGTTCCAGTAACGCGCCAAGCAGCATTCTAGTTATTTTGTTGTGTCTCGCGTGTACAAGTGTCTATCGATCGTATCGTTTCGCGACCGCCATATTCTGTACCGGGTATTGTACCGATCATCGTACCGAATACCATACCGATTAACGTATCATCAACCTAACCTAACGCTATCGTAACATGTTTCGTCCTGCGTAATATTTACAGCTTATCGGTCACCTGCTGCTGTACTAACCATTCACGCTACTCTATCGTACCGCTATTACATTTTCTAAGGCATTTTGGTGTGGATTTTCCGAGTGATCTGCCTAGAGTGAGGGGTGAGCGATTCGGAGGAGCCATAAAAGGGGAATATCATACCGCTATTGTACCGAATCAAAGAGACTTATTGTACCGTACTGGGGGATTTATCGGATCGAAGAGTGCGTAGCTCTTGTTCCGTGTGGCGAACTCCACAGCGGACTCGCCCTTTGAAACAGGAGAAATTTGCAGTCATTTCGATTCTAAATTGAGCAAGCTCTTCCAATTTTGCGAGCGTTTTATTCAGGTGTGCTAATTGGCACGTGCTTGCTGCTTTATAATTGGTTGCTGAAGTACACGGCGACCAGTGACGGAAGTTCGGCGAGAGCTTCGCGCCTGGCATGCCCGCGGCGTAAGCCTGACCAGCCACTGCGACATCAAGTTCTTGAAGGCTTTGACTAAAACGCTTGGCACGGTGTCTATCGGGCGTGTTCCGTTTGACCACAGTACGATTCGACACCGATCGATTCGACACCAAATTATTGGACACAAAATTATTGGACACAGATTTATTC
>NW_018024829.1:2443-5040 GCF_002006095.1 Pseudomyrmex gracilis
TGGTGTCGAATAAATCTGTGTCGAATCGAGCGGTGTCGAATCGTACTGTGGTCAATAGAGTATCACCCGTGTCTATCTTACTGCCTAATAACGTAGAGTTTATGTAAAGTCTGCGCGACAACGTAGCATTCTCGGTGTCACGCGTTGTTATACAAAGTTGGTCCTGCGATCGATTACGTTTCTGTATAAAATGTATTGTTACTCGTCACCGTAATTTTGTATTTTCTTTTATTTTATCTTCTTTTGTAATCACTTTTTAATCACCGCCGCGACAGAGCGAACTTGTCGTATTATATAGATAAACTTTATTTTTGTATTGTTTTGGTTCTTTTCGCAAAATTGTCTCTTACTCCGCGGTATTATAATAAATTGTTTTTTTTTTCTATCTCTATCTGCAGTGTGGTTAATTGCGATTCTAATCCGAGATTCGTTCGGGACAGCCTTAGTTATTTATCGTCCAGACCCAACCCCTCTCCGTTCCAATAGAGCTAGTCGGCCCATTGTGTCGAGCGACGCACATTTTGACGCGGTTACGCGTCTGGCGCCCAGAATTGTTACTAAGGATCCGTCGGCTCGGCGCAGTGGTGTGCTCGGTTTACCACCCTTTCCTCTCCTGCCGATACAGACGTTCCCGATCTCGCGGACTTCTGTCCGTGTCCCGATTTTGCATTTCCGTTTCGGGCGGGACGACGCAAGAAATCCGTAAGAACTCCGAAAAACGTCTCAATATATACACTGTATATATACAGTCTGAAAAATTTTGACACAAACAAAGTATGAAGATAGAATGGATCACTCTGAACAGGAAAGTTAAATAATGTTTTGTAAACTTTGCAATAGTTATTAAGATATAACGTAATAAATGTAAACTCAATGTACGCGTAGAAAACGACAGTTCGAACTCTGTGGGCGTGTATAATTTTCAGTTGTAAAAATTAATTGATCACAAGAATCTCTGTCGCTCGCCACCTGTTTGTTTGCTCCGCCTCTTGCTCCCTTAGGAGTGTACATGAAGAAAGCCATTTTTCTTTCTCACTGAAAATTATATACGCTTACTGTTCCAGACCATTGTCTCCTACGCGCTCATTGCGTCACATTTAATAATTAATAAATTTATTGCAAAATAGTAGTAGACTTTTCTGTTCAGATTGATCGAATTTTTCTTCACACTTTGGCTGAGTCAAAATTATTCAGAAATCTTGTATAATATTATTGGCAGTATACACTTTATTATATATTAAAAAAAAAAACATTATTTATTTTAATAGACAAATGTATTCTGGCTATCGAAGCAAAACACAGTTATTGATGTGTGAATGTTTAAATATGTTTATTAAAACTCAGTAGCATAAACGGCACATCAATAAATTTTCGGAAAAATCTTTAAACATATTTCCAAAAGACTCACATACGCGTCTAGCTTTTTATAGCATTGACAAACTGGCCAAATTCATCAACGTTCTTAAGGATCCTTTGCCTCTTCTCTCACATCCTTCTGTAGTTTATAAGATCAATTGCCGTGATTGTGAAGCCTCGTATGTAGGACAAACTGGCAGAATGTTACANGCCAGAATTAAGGAACATAAAAACCACATTAATAGAAATTCCACTCAAAAATCTGCAATAACTGACCACAGACTACAATATTCACATGAATTTGAATGGGAGGAAATTTTGGATTATAAGAAATCTTACAGCAAACGGTTGCTATCAGAAACGCTACATATAAGAAGTCAGATCCGCGGGCTTAAATTACAGAGCGACACGGAAAATTTAGACAATTCCTATTTACCTTTTGTCGATAATACATCTTAATGTGTTATGTTATTTGCGGATTTGACTTCTATTCAAATACACACGCTGTTCTCAGTCGCGTTTATCCTATTGTAAAGTGTCGGGCCTGCTTGTGCGATATAAACGATCAGCACTGTGCGACGTACATTACCAAAGTAATTTGTAAGTGACTATTATATATTTATTCTGCGATTTTTAATTAATTAATTTCTTAAATTTTATTAACACTAGATTTACCAGACCAGTCATTTTGACTGGTCGTGCAATTTCAATTCAAAATTCCTACTACATGTAACATTTGCCTTCCAAAATGATGTTATGACTTTTATAGCTATAAGTAGAGAATACATTTTATGAACTTAATGTTACTTTATATATATTCGTAACAAATATATTTTTTGTATTTTTTAATAGGTATATTTAAATAGCTGGTATATCTAGTGTTAATTGGATTTTATGTTGATTTAATTGTAGAAATGCATTTGATAAGAACCTAATACAAGGTCGAAAGCGTTTATGCCACTAAGATTTAATAAACATATTTAAACATTTACACATCAATAACTGTGTTTTGCTTCGATAGCCAGAATACATTTGTCTATTAAAAATTCCTGAAGCTACATTCACTTATCTTTACATAATTATTTATTTTGTTTATTATATTAATTGTAATTATATAATCATTCTTAGTGTTAACCTTTAGAGGACGGGGTTGGTCGATATTTCGACCACCCAACGAACACAAACTATTTGATAGTTTTAAGGTGAAATTGATGTGCTTAATAACAGAAAAATAGTAAAAA
>NW_018024830.1:0-5087 GCF_002006095.1 Pseudomyrmex gracilis
TGTGTGTGTGTGTGTGTGTGTGTGTGTGTGTGTGTGTGTGTGTGTGTGTGTGTGTATATACATATATAAAAGAAAGAGAGAGATTAGAGATGTACTTGTATCTCTATGTCTCTCGTTCAGTTTGTTTGTTTTTTGTTTAAAATAAAATGGACTAATCGCTATATCTCGCGTTTATCCGAGGTTTTCTTGTAGATTGTGACGGTCGATTACTGTACAGCGTTTCGTGAGTACTTCAGTAACATGTAAAGCTTTCAGTGCAATATAAAATTTGATGACATTCAGCTCATAATTTTTTTGTAGTAATATATGCACGTTGAATAAAAAATTATTATAACTTCTATGTACATACTTTTCATAAAACATAAATACACAAATGAAAAGAACTTTCAAACACTTTCTATTTTTTTATTTATGAAATATACTTCCTTTATATATATGCTTGTTTCATGCACACAATATTCCGTATTATGTGTCAGTCAAAGAAAGTGACTTTTCATAAATAAAGAAATAGAAAAAGTTAAAAAAATCTATTTGAGGTATATTAAATTTTTTTATAAACACTAACGCATTGCGTTTGCTGCAGTACTATACAGAACACTGTACATTTATTATATGCACAAATGTGCACATATAATAATTTCTTATTTAATTTGCATATAGTACTATTAAAAAAAACTATGAGACTATATGACATCAAATATTTTGCATTAATCAGAAAGCTTTACATATTGAATTGATAGAGACGCGGTAAGCGTTACATGTACAATCGAACCGGTCGCTAAAAGCATCAAGATAGTGGAGGTACACACACAAGTGAGAATCGCCTTCCAATGTGCGTAATTTCACACTTGGCCGTTTAGCTTGTGGAAAAAGGCAGACTATGTTCCATTTCTTTTTCACAAAGCCAGCTATAAGACGAAGAAACATGTTTACGTTGCACGCTTGTTGCATAAAACAACGTGAAATCCTTTTCTAGAATTTACAATCTTGGAAAAAGTACTACTAATAATGATAAGATGCATTATATATGATTATATATATAATGTAATATACTTAATATAATTAAAGTAATATAATAGTAGTTAAACTAGAGAAGTTCTAGATCAGGAATGCCCGGGAGAAGTAAAGGGGAGGGCCGAACCGCGGGAGGGGGAGTCGTACGGACCTGTTCAAACATGTTCAAGGTCGTTTGGATAATGACGTCATCGCTAAAATAATATTAACTCTCAATTAGATATTTAAATTGCGCAGTAAAATAATAAAGCATATTCGTAATAATGAGAGCAGGATCGGAGGACTTGAGCGTTGCGGATGAGATAACGTGGGAGTGTGGGTGGCTCGGCGGAGCGTTGCCGCTTGCGAATGAGATAACGTAGAAGTGTGTGTAGCGTCGGTGGAGCGTAGTTATCAGCTCTACCGGAATTAGTCAATTAGCGACGAGCCGTAAAAATGGAGCATGCATATTCGACATGTTTTATTTATTTCAGGTAAGTGAGCATTATTGATGACATTATCGGTTGTAACGTGTTCGAACGTGGTCGAACGTGGTCAAGATTGTTGCGGATGATGACGTCATTGCTAAAAATAGAACTCGAACAAGTCCGAACGTGTTCAAAGTCGTTCGGATGATGACGTCATTGCTAAAATAATATTAAGTCTCAATTAGATATTTAAATTGCGCAGTAAAATAATTAATTCCGAGAAAAACCGCAATTTCCCGGAAGCGGTTTGCCTTTAAAAATAAATAGCGCGCAGTTTGTAACTGCGAAGTAAAATAATACTTAATTAATTCCGAGAAAAACCAAAATTTCCCGGAAGTGCGTCTTTTCTTATCGCCGAAGCGATGAGTCATTTTCTGCGATAACATTTGCAACCGTTACGTACCGGATGTGGTTTTGATTTTACGCACTTCCGGTGCGCGCGTAAAAAACCGTACATACCGGATGTGGTTTTTTAAAATTGCAATTTCAAACTTAAAGATTTCGAGAAAAGATAAGGAGCAAAATAAAGAGGTACCTCGAGTTCGGGAGCAAGTCACAAGTCATTTTGATCGCGAGCAATCGAGATCGCAAATCGTATAGGTCGCAAGCCGTATAGATAATAAGTCGTCGTCATCGTCGTTTTTTGAAATGTTTAACGGAGTAAACACGACGTGCATTTTACACCTGTCGGTCGAAGAGTTGAAAAACATTCCAAAGAGGATTCTTCTAAAAGTGTTCGATAATTATGTGGAGCTTTTGTGAGACCGATTGTCTAAGTATTTGAGGGAAAATCTCGTGCAGCTGTATCGTTGATGTCTCGAGCATTACAGTCAACCGGGAGACTACGATCACATTGATGGACCAGCCCCGCTGAAAAGATATTGTCGCGTGTGTATTGCGAAAGCCAAGATGGAAAATCAACAATGAATCGGATCAGACAACCAAAATTGCAAACATGAACGATCGCGAACTGCTCGAAGAAGAGACCGCGCTCCTCAACACGTTAGATGGTTATATCGTCTAGAGACGCTGAGAGAAGAGTTCCAAAGAAAATGCCCGCGACTATCTACGGGTGTGATAAATTGGCACGTTGCTCGAATCTCGCGACTCGAAGGTTCGCGCGCGGTTCTTTGCGAACGATTCGCGCACGTGGGTGCGGATGTAGAGAGTGCGGGATCGAAGTCGAGACAGCGTTTAAAAATCGTTTGGTGACTGGCATTGTGGTGAACAAGTCGTTCATCAAACCCCGTCAATTTCTCGAAGCCGCTAGAGACACTGTGCTCGCGCGCGTTCATCGAGCGATCGCGCGGTACGCTAGTGTGAAAGTGAACACAGTGTTCAACGGGAAGTTTGTCGCGGGTGAAAAAACGAGTGCGAAATTGTTCAATACGCGCAATCGCGGACTCTATCACTCGTCGGATTTGCGCGAGTGGTACGATCGAGACGTGATGGATGCAACAATGACCGCTCTGGAAGAGTTCCAGGAACGCGACAGCAGCTGGGCGTTGACGCAGATACTGAACCTCACAGTGAATGTGAACAGTCACAATCCAATGCGCGCGGAATGTCAGGTTAAAATACCGCGTGAGGTTCTGCTCAAACACGCGGTAATGTATGTACAGTCGCAGAACAATGCGTGTTTCGCGTGGGCGATGATCGCCGCGTTGTATCCTAGTGCTTCACATCCTCAACGACAATCACAGTATCCCACGTTTGAGAGCGTGTTTAACCTTCAAGGAATAGAATTTCCAATAACATTGCACCAAGTCGCGCGTTTCGAACGCAACAACAACGTGTCCGTAAACGTGTTTACGGCGGCGGAATAAGAACACGGATATGTGCCGCTGCATCTCACGTCGAACAAGAAGGACAAGTATGTGAATCTGTTGTATGTTCCCGATCAACACGATGGACATGTGGGACACTTCGCGTGGATAAAAAATTTATCGCGTTTAGTCAGCTCGCAATTGAGCAAAAGGAAGACAGCGAAGTATACGTATATGCAATCGGTAAGTACGAACGATTGTTGCAACAGTAACAATGTTGAATAAAAGTGATCTTCTAAATTGTGAGATGATGAACTCGTTAATCAATGTTGTGTGTATTGTATTTTTATTGCAATACGTATATAGATGTCTGCACTACTTCTACACAAGCGAGAAGCTGGCGGAACACATCGTGGACTGTGAACGATTGAACGACAGCGCAGTTGTTCTTCCCTCTAAAAGAAAGAATCGTTTGAGATTTGAGAATTATAACAACAAGAAACGTGTTCCAATGGTGGTATACGCCGACTTGGAGTGCGTACTCAAGAAACAAGATGAAGAGCAGAACGCATCGAGCGCGTACAAGTACCAAAGACACAGTGTGTTCAGCATCGGTTACTACGTGAGCTACGCGCACATCAATATCGGATACAGATCTCATAGAGGCGAGAACTGCGTGCAGTGGTTTGTGAATGAACTGCACGATCTCGCGAAACGTGCAAAGACCTTGTTTGCGAAAAACGTGCCTATGGCGAATCTCACACCGTTGGAAGTCGAGCAGTTGAGGAACGCCAAATATTGCCACGTGTGCGAACGACCGTTCGAGCGAGATGACAAGAGGGTGCGCGACCACTGTCATCTGACGGGACGCTTCAGAGGATCCGCGCACTCCGCGTGCAATCTGAATTACAAACAGGTCTACGTTGTTCTCGTTGTGTTCCACAACTTGTTAGGATACGACGCGCATTTTATTATCAAAGATGTGGCCATCGCTTTCGAGGGTGAGATCAACGTTCTGCCTGTGATGAAAAAGACCTACATATCGTTCACAAAACATGTAAACAGTACTCGAGACGAAGACAAACATAGATGCGTGCAATTGCGGTTCATCGATTCCTACAAAGTTTTGAGCATAAGTTTAGAAAAGCTCGCGTCCTATCTCGACAGGAGCGAGCTGCGAGTAACTCGAACGGAATTCAGTGATCTCTCTGCCGAGAACTTTGAACTGCTCACGCGAAAAGGTGTGTTTTCATACGAATATGTGGACAGCGTCGACAAACTGTTAGAAACCAGTCTACCACTGCGCGAGGCGTTTTACAGTTTGCTCACCGATGAAACCGTAACGGAGAGCGATTACGCGCACGCGGTGAATGTATGGCGACGATTCATAACATCGACAATCTGGGATCATACAGCGACCTGTATCTGAAGATGGACGTACTTTTGCTGGCCGATTTATTTGAAAACTTTCGTCGCGAGTACCTCGCGAGTTACGGACTGGATCCCGCGCACTACTACACGCTGCCTGAATATACATGGGACGCCATGTTGAAGCACACTTGTGTGACATTCGAGCTGTTGACCGATATCGACATGATGATGTTTGTGGAATGCGGCATTTGTGGAACGCGGCGGTTTGAGTCAATGTTCAAACAGATACGCCAGCGCAAACAACAGATACGCGCGTTCGCACGACCCGTCCGCACCGTCGACGTGAACAATCTCTACGGATGGGCAATGTGTCAACCGTTTCCGTACGGTAACTTCACATGAGTGGAGAACGCGTCCGAGTTCGATGTGACAACGGTAGCGGCGGATAGCAACGTCGGCTACATACTCG
>NW_018024831.1:0-5078 GCF_002006095.1 Pseudomyrmex gracilis
ATCTATTCATTTTTTAATGTTTCGATTTTTACATATATTTAATTGTATACACAATACTATATAGATATAATAGAATAAAATAATAATATAATAGAATTATATTTATTTAGTGGCTACATATGAATATTAATATTAAATATACATATATTTTTTTAAACGAGACTTTTACAATATACGTTTCTTCCATATACCGGAGACATTATAGATTCATCTATTAAACACATATATACATATACACCTGTTATTTGTCAACGTTAAATATTAAGTAAATGGCCAATACTTTTACGTTTTGAGAGGAAAATAGGAAGGAAGACCACTTACATTATCGACACAACATAGTTGTGGACAACCGATTGCTACTAGGTAGTTCGCACGGCGTTCGTTGGCGCTACGAGCAACCGCCCCGCTTGCCCCCCGATCTCCGCACCTATTCCGTGATTCATTGACGCGTTGTGTACTCTCAATATATATATGTATCCACATGTAAATTTCTACACGTGAGTTTTTGAATTGAAATTTTTAATTCTTAAAATTATACAGGATGCTATTCTTGCATCTTATTTGTGAAAAACCCCGTATACTTCCCGAACTAATTTTAAAATAGTGAGTATGTGTAAAACGGTCAATAAGAGCTATTCGCTGGATGTTTTTTGCGATGATATTCTGCTCTTATTGACCGTTTTACATACTAATTGTTTGAAACTTAGAGCCAAAAAAATTTTTTATTAAATTGTTAATTTACGCCGGTAGAAGAAAGCGTTACAGAAGTATCAGATCTTCTGTGATCGAATTACGAATATTGCGAGACAGATTCCAAGTGCCTCGGTGGCCGAATAAGAAAGGCGACTGCCCAGAAAGCCGCAGATTCCAAGTTCGACTCCTGGCTGAGAAGTTTTTTTTCGCAATATTTTAAAATTAATTAAGGGGTATTCGGAGTTTCTCATATATGAGATGCAAATTTAGTATCCTATATGAATTTTAGGAATTGAAAATTCTTAATGAAAAAATTACGTTAGTAGTATGTAGGCACTTATGGCGCGTCAAAACAAACCCCCTACCGGCTCCTCCCACCACTTCTGGCGCCATTGCTCCACCAGGGTGGTTTCCCCCTCTCTTTGGGGCCACGCCCACTAGAGGGGATAGAAAAGTGACATGATTTATGATCCCATAAATTTTTTATAAATTTTTTATATTTTTCTAAAAATGTGTATTTAAAATTTTTTTTGTTGAGGAATTTGTGTGGGAGCAAAGTTCGAAAATGTTCTCGAGTAAGAATTCTTTATTAAAAAAGTATATATTTATTAAAAAATCCGTTTTGCAGCGTAGCTGGTACTGGTAATGGCGGCGCTCCGATGTTGTTGCCTCGTGCGTTCAAACGTGTATGAGAGCAAGTTGGCGTCGGTTGAGTGAGAAAGTGTAAGGGCGGGGGTGGCATCGGTCCCGAGAAGAATCAATTAGCGTCTGGGCACTTATGACTCCCAATGAGCGTGAAGCAGAGTTGAGGGCGTCTAGGCGAAATAGAAATCGAAATAGAAGCAGGCGTCGCAAGACTGTGACTAGAAAGTTAGGGTTCTGTTGTAATATAAAAAATGAATTTATGTGTCCGTTGCGGTTTTTTTCTGAACGATTTTCATCTGCGCGAACTTGTACGTGCGGGTGTACACGTGCGTGCCGATGAGAACATAATTTTTTGAAGACAAAAACGGTTTATGACTCGGAACCGTTAAACCTGCACGTACTTGTTCGCGCGAGAAACTTCGAAAAAATTCTACGAGAGTTTTTGATGAATATTCAATGTAGAATAAAATGTTTATAAAAATGCCCATTTAAAGAATTGTTTCTTGTTTTTCATACGCATATGCACTCATGTGTGGGTAGCTACGACACGAGGTAAATGCGACAAAATAAAAACTATGTGTTGTACGCGGATGATATATAGAAATAATTTGTAACTTTTGAAAATAATTGTCAATCTACCGTTTAAACAAAAGAGGTGTTGGTGGTAAAATAAGTTGATGCTCATGCGCACGAGAGGATAAAATTTGCTATAAATAGAGCAATGTAACTACATTTTGATCATTATTCTGTTGCAAACAGTTGCGGCTGGCGCTTGAAATATCTTTTTACGCAGTAAATATTGGTTTAAAAGTGTGTAAAGTGAAAAGTGCAAAGAAATGGCGGTGAATAGTGAAAAAGAGCAAGTTGAATCCAGTTTAAAATCGTGCATGAAAATCATCAAGAAGCAAAATGAGAGGCATGAGATGCTGCTTTCCACCGTGTATGGATTAAATAATAATTCTCATATAAAGAGAATTCAAGTAAGATTGCTCCCTGATGTAAAGAATGGATTTTTTTATCCTGCTATTAAATTATGCGGAAATGGAACAAATATCATATGGCTNGATGCTGACGCGTGGAAAAAATTGCAAGATACCATGCCGTTAATAAGTCTGTACTTGGACGGAGGGAAATACAAGACAGAGCCGATTGTAATAAATAATAATATCACAATTGCATTTACTACGGCATATGGAGCGAAGGTCGTATTAATTTCTCACAACGAGTCTAAAGGAGAGGAAACATCTAACAGCGAGACAATGAGAGAAGAAGATTCGGATTTTTCCAGAGCAAAGAAGCGCAAGATATTTTCCGCTTTCGTTATGCTTCTTGTTATGCAAAAACCAACATTTCTCGGACTGCAAAATATAGCGCAATGTGTTAACGTGTATATGGAACACTTGGATACATTAGCATCCAGCGTTAGCGAATGTTCCAAGTATTTAATACAAGAAACAGAATTGTTACTCCCGAAAGCCTATATAAACGCAGACATTATCAAATTAACAATTAAAGGTAATTACAGCAATATCGAACATGCTGTACAGACGCAAATTAAAAATTTACCGTTTCTAGATACGTACTTTACCTTGGTATTTCTAGAAATGTGTACACTTTATTTGGATAATATTGTTCAAATTATTCTAGCAAAGCATTAAAAGTAATGTCTTCTCTCTCGATTTGTATACGAAAATATATTTCAATGTGAATAAAAATTAAAATATGGTGTCTTTCTATAAAATATATATATTGTGTTTTATTTTCCCTGCACGAAACCCGTCCTATTCGCACGCACTTTATTGAAAAACGAAAAATTAAAACAAAATTGTTGCGACATTCCCGCGCATAGAAAATAAATGAAAAATTCTTTGATATAAGCTGTTTTTATATCACGCATTCTGCTGCTGCTGTAACGTGTTTCCTCGTACGTGTCTATCTCGAAAAATTTTTGAGAAAGTTTCTCATAGTGTAATTTCAAAGTCAGAAATCAAAGGTCCATATATCGCAANTCTTTNGGTTGTCTATTGCAAATCAGAGATGTAAATCTCCGTTTTTATGGAAACGGAGCTAATGTGTCTTATCCTGTTGACAAAAAATAGTGGAAACTATGTCTGAGTAACAGACGGTCAATGCCAATACGTGACATCTTAGGATCATTTTTTCATCTACAAAAAATTTATTTTAGGGTTGTAAAATCAATGTCAACTTTATGGAAAAGCAAAAACAGATTTTTTCTTACCGCTGGCACAAAAAATGATAAAAACTTTATAGCATTTCCGAGTAACAGCCGGTTTGTCAGTTTGTGACATCCTAGCTTAACTCTCACTTTGTAATTTTTGGGGGTGAAACAGCGTATAAAAGATCTGTTGCAAAGAGAACGAAACACAATCTGAGTTCAGAGCAAGAATCAGTCAGTTCTCCAGTGAAAAAGAAGCAGTGAGTTTTTAGCGAGTATCAGAGTTCTAAGTAAGTTCGTTTGTGTAAGCACTAGTTTTGTGTAGTGTACAAATATATTTTTATTACAAAAATGTTGGTGAAAACAATGCAAGACATTGCAACGCATGTAATGCAATGTACATTTGACGTATTTATGTCAATGCATATGCGGAGTGTGTTGCTGCGTATACGAGAAAACGCAGACAACATAGATTTGTTCTATCAAATCGCGCATCGGATATCTAATACGTTCTTCGCAACATTGCACGCGCTGGGATATTTTGATGAAGATTCACGATTATTGCACATCGCGTGCAAAGTAGTGGAATTTCGCGCGGTGCTCCAGCATGATGAACAAGATGTGCAAGGATTAATCGCACNAACGATGCGCGATAATATGGGTGAGTAAAAGTTTTATTTTTGTAAGAATATTATTTTTACATTTGTAAAACTGTTTTGATATACCGCATGTTTTATTTACTTTAGTGAACAATCGTAACGCCGGCAAACAAAGAAGCTGCAGCGACGCCACCCCGTTTTGTTTTTTGTCAGCAGCAGCAAGTTGCGAGCGTATCGCCTCGTGTGGAACCTCAGGTGGTAGCCAAGGTGTTGCCAATGCAACGCCCTGCTCCTACGGCCCAACNTCGCCGACGAGAAGGGGCAGAAGAAGCAAACTTCCTCTGAACTTCCGCTGTGTAAGTTTACAAGCGATAAAACAAGAATTATTAACTTTTAGAATAAAAATATATTAACTAGTGATTTTTACATTTTAGGAAGAGCCCGTAGAGATGAAGCGGAGCTTTCTCCTCCTCCTTCTCTTCCTCTCGCCCCTAATTCCGGTAAGTAAATTATCTCTAAATAATTAAACAATAAGAAATATAAAGAAATTATATATAAACTGTTATATTGATTTTTTAGATGAAGACGTGCAAATACTGACTCACATACGGCCTGATGGAAATACCAATCAGCAGCAACAGGCCGAAGCGGAAGAGGAACGGGCGTACGAATTACGAAGAAGGCTGGTGAACGAAGAGCTCGCAGACATCTTTGAGCGGGAAACGATCCATTTGTCAGAGTTCAGTGAGGACGACGACAACGACGCCGTCGATGAGCGCGACGAAGACGCCGACGATGAGCGTGACGAAGACACCGACGAGGATGAAGATTCCATCGCGGAAGGTTAGAATAGATGTATATAATTGTATATAGGAGTACATAATTGTATATATGTGGTATATAATTTGATGTAATAAAAAAATAAAAGATCCAATTACTCATGTTACAATAAATACATATGTATA
>NW_018024832.1:0-1384 GCF_002006095.1 Pseudomyrmex gracilis
CCAAAAACACAAACTCGCGATTATTACAATAATCAAGGTTACGCCCACCGAAGTCGAGATAATAAAGTGCGGCTGCTTATAAAATGTATAATCTACAAGATCACTTTCTTTCGCAAGTCGTGTCAACTGCTCTTCTAATGATTGCAACTGCACCGAGTTCCGCGTTACACTTTCGAGTTCCAAGCCGTTATTATTTACATGTTCCCTTTTTCTCGGTGCCGTGATATTAAAACGCGGTAAGAACGTATTTATTTCCACGCCCTTAACTACTTGATTAGTTCGTACTATGTTACTCGCTGTGGTCAGCTCGCATTGCTCTGGCAGCTCTATTTCCCCGACTCCGGATATGACCTCCATTCTTTCCGACTTATTTTCGCACGTAACCCGAAGAGTTTCTTCTTTCAAGGTTGAGAACAACCAAACGCGCGCCTTTGTCAATCGTACCCATATAGTTTGATTAGAAACCATGTGGTCGATTTCACAGTCTTCATATTTACCATCCTCGTTTACAAACATTTGTAACTCGCAGGGCGCTCCCTGCGAGAATCGATACATCGAATCCACGTTTGTACACACAAAACGATCTTGAACGCTTAAACAACTATTCCACTGCGTTTCACTAAGTATAGAGTACGTTTGACGGTTTGTGTCTATTGCTACTACTGGATGTTTGACTTGTATTGCCGTGAATACGTTGTCTCGTTCATGTACCGGTAAGGGCATTACCCTGTACACGTTGTAACTACCGGGACTAATTAATGGAAACCTAACAACAGTAAATATATTTGAGTCTTTGCAATAGACATTAACCGTAACAAACCTTTTAATTTCTAACCAGTTTTCTAAAGTCACAGCAAAAGGAAAACGCAGGTCCCGCATGAACTGATTGTTCGCCTCCTTCAGGCTATGTATAATTTGCTCTAGTGGCACCACTTCTAACTTTGCAAATTTAGTGTGCACATCGGTAAAGTACTCAATTATTCCCTCGGCATCGAGTTCCATTTCTGATAGTAAACTACCCAGCTCAAGGAAATAGTCCCTCAGCTCCTGCTGTTGCGCATAGTCATCAACTTTCTGAGTTATTTTTTCCACTGCTTCACGTAGCCTTTTCTCATTTCTTTCTATAATATTTTCTACATCGTCTACGTGAGCAATTGTGGCATTACCTATCTGTAACTGAGTTTTTACAATATGCTGCAACACGGCCTGATTACTTCCTATCAATCGCAGCTGCTCCGAGATCACTTTCTCGTCTTCTGTATCCATGGTGCCAAATAACACCTTGGCTACGGAAGGGTGATACTCTATTGACCACAGTACGATTCGACACCGCTCGATTCGACACAGATTTATTCGACACCAAATTATTCGACACCGTACGATT
>NW_018024832.1:1870-4894 GCF_002006095.1 Pseudomyrmex gracilis
GTGTCGAATCGTACTGTGGTCAAACGGAACACGCCCGCTACGGAACCGACTGCGTTCACTAATCCTCTCCGACTGCGCGTCGGTGTTCCTACTATCATTTTTATCCTGTTTATTAATGTACTGACCTTGAGTTCCCTGTGCCGTAACTCGTAAGAAAAACTGTCACAAAACTCTTTATTTTTACTTAATACTTTTTTATTGTCGCATAANTCTCCGGATTTATCCAACATTTCTTGCAAATGTTTTAACCTACTATATATAGAAGTTACATCTAGCCTTATTGCGAGCTTCCATTCCTTGGAAGAACAATACATCTCGCCCTGTTTCTCGAAATATATGCCAGAGTTATGTTGGAACCTTCGAATCCTGAATTCTTGTCCTTCGGTCCCATCCCACGCATACGGCGCATACAATTACATACGGCAATTTTAAATAGTAAAATTTTTATCCTGTAAGATAACATTTACATTATTTCCTGCAACGTCGTATTCCTACGCTGTGTTGCCTATACATATTTCACTTTAGTCGCGGGGTAACCTGACTCGACTGATTTCATTCGAGTTTAATTTTAATTTCTGGTGTCAAATTTATGCTAAACCGCGAATTTCTCTACTTCCCCCTTTCTTTCGGAACGGATTTTCGAAATTTTACACTTCACCACCAAGTTAGTTCCTCGCCAGCCTTTGCGAACAACGGAAAAAAATTGTTATTAATTTTTGTTACTATACACATTTTAACTTGGCATCTCCATGTAGTCGATGCGGATGCGCGGGTCGACCATCCGGGTCCCTCTGTGTTACTTGTTGGCTCGGTCTTCAATTTGGAGGTGAAGACTGGACCAACTCCTGTGAAATCGTGAGTGATGGTGATAGTGACACTGACTCGCGGGTCAGTATTACAAGCGCGGCTACCATTGTCGTGCTCCGAGACTCTCCGGATACCAACACTGAGGACCACAACTCTGCCTTGCCGGAGTCGTCCGTGTCATCCTCAACCATCACCGTGACGGTCACCGACTCCGAGGATGAGGTGATAACCCCGGAGCCAAAGGACCATTCTCTGGCCTCTCCAGATCCCGACGTGGTGTGCCTGGGTCCCCCCTTGTCGCCCGATCCTTCCGTTGTAACCATTTCTGACTCGGAGTAAAGCGGATTGGTAAGTACTTTTTACCTAATTTTCTATAAAGGCCTTTAGCCTATTAACATGCACATTCTGTGTGCGTCTTTTTGCTTTTATCGTATACGTGACATCTGAAACTTTTACCACTATTTCGTACGGTCCAACCCATAGTGATTCCAACTTCTTTGACCTTCCCCTTCTCAATGTTTCATCATAAAGCAAGACCTTATTGCCAATTTTAAAAGATGCTGGCCTTGTTTTTTTATCAATATATCGCTTGGTTTTTTTGCGCAGATTGTCTCTTGCTACTCGATTTATCGCCCGCAATCTCTCTTTTAATTTTTGTGCGTATTTTTCTAAATTATACTGCGTTGACGGTGAGTTAGTTAAGGCAATTTGTAACTTTGCATAACGTTCGTGTTTTTTTGAATGTTGCTTATGTGACGTCTTTTTAACTCTCTTGAGACGTGTTTCTTCCGCCTTTACTGCGCTTTTATTTCTTATTCTATTTTCTACTTTACTTCGTTTTGCCAGTTTCTCTATTTTCACGCGCAGAATTTTGATTCTTGCTGCTTTTTCTGTAGCACTCACTGGATCTTCAGGGCATAAACATTTTTCTGGCCATACTAAAAAATGCCCTACAAATTCTTCGGATTGCCTTTTACTTACTTCTATAATTCCTGCTTGAATGTAGTTTGTCTTAGCTCGCCCTATCATTTTGCTTCTCGGCTGTAATGCGCTTTGATACGGATGCAATGCCATGGATTCTTTCCCTATCATAAGTCTTCCCTTTTTATAATTATGCACTGCATTGTACTTTTTTAAAAAGTCGTTACCTAATATGCCTGGGTAATTAATAGGGGAGTCGTCCCTTACTACATATACTGTATGCTTGATTTCTTTATTTCCCAGCTGTATAATAGCTTTCACCTTGCCGATCACGCTTGCCTTATGCCCCGTTACTCCGGTTAGTTCCAATCGCGTTTTTTCCGCCGGTGTTTTCTCCTTTAAATATTTTTTCTTAACTAGTGTCATTGTAGCTCCAGTATCATAAAGCATGTCTTCTTGGCCTCTTTTTGCTTCTTTTATCGGCACTACTACTAAGTCTAACTCTGTTTGTACTGCTTTTACTTCTATAGTTAGAAGTTCCGCCACTGACACAGATCTTCCTTTTTTTTCATCTTCTTCTTCTTCTTCGTCACTACTGGACGATTTGCTACTGTCACTTCGGCTTCTCTTTTTCTTATCTTTTGCCGCACGTATGGCTTTTGTAGCTCCTTCTTTGTTTTTCCTGCCGTTCAGTGACCAGCAATTTTTCTTGATATGTCCTGTTTTCTTGCAATAATTGCAATATTTTTCAACGGCATTTACTCTGCCGCCTGTTTTTGGTAATGACATTTTGCTGACTCGGCAATCTCGACCGAAATGTCCGTGTTTTCCGCACTTAAAACACGTGTCTTTATTATACTTTCCATTATTTTGCGGATTTTGACTTTTTACTTGCCCAATATGAGGTGTCGTCACTTTTTCCTCTGAGCTGGCCGCATTTATGTCCTCCTGTAGAGTTCCATAATTTCGTGAGCAAATTATTACTCTAATTTCGCTTTTTAATCTTATTTGGAATTGCTGTAACGCCTGCTCTTTGATCGTGCTCATAATTATCCGTTTTTCTTTAACGGTGTGTCCTCTACCTTCCACCATGGCCCCATACAATTCCATGGCGATCTGATTTACACGTTGGCCGTACGTTTGCGTACTTTCACCATTCTTTTGCCTTAACGTGTTGAAATCTATCTGCAACTGAGTAACACTTTTTTTTGCAGCATAGGTGTTTTCGACTTCCTCTTTTAATTGTCGGAAGTTACAGATATTTTTTGTCTCAAAATCTAACAAAGCCTGACCGCG
>NW_018024833.1:0-1108 GCF_002006095.1 Pseudomyrmex gracilis
TTTCTACTGCGACTGCCTTACCTCTCCAACCGCAGTGATGAAAGCAGGAAGTGACGACAAAATCCGTGACGTCATATGCTCGCAAACGTGCTTCGACAGCTTACTGCTATGTATTTTGGAACGGTACTTGTGACGCTGCCAGTACTGGCAGTAAATATCGGAATGCACCCCAATTATGAATAATTCCTTAAGCAAATTTATAAACTGGCAGGCAATGGCACTTTTACTAACTTTACAGAAATTGCATCAACTTATTACTTATTATCTTACAGAGATTACAAGACCAATCTTTATATTCTTAATAATAACAATATATTCTATATATTTTTAGATATTACAATATTTGTTTTTCTTGTTTCTATAATAAACATTAAAAGAATGAAAATCTTACTTAAAGATTCCTACATTAATAAAACAAGATAAATTATTATACTTATTTAATTAAAACATCAAATATGCNTTATAAACTGTTTCACTTACTCTACCATTTTACTTACAATTAGTTTAATTTTCAATAAAATTAAAACTTCACTTAAATTATTCCACCACACTATCAAAAAATTAAATTTAATATTTGCAGTAATAATAATAAACTTAAAAAATCGAGGTTTAATTTAAATAACTATGTCTTTATTATCTTAACCTTAGTTACGCAAGAGCCATTACAGCAAAGAAGAAGAAGATGTTTCAACTGTGTTTATTAATGCTGTAATTTTACGTGTTTTTTTATTGTGCGTAAGTTTTTTTATTGTGTTTAAATTCTGTTGTTTGCTTTACAAAAAAGCTTTGCGCTCATTTATAGTAAACTTTTTTTAGCTTAATTTGTTTCACTAAAGAAGGCCTTAACCCATGGTCCACAACGTCTTTTGTGTTTATTAATAAAAAAAGTACTGCTTTTCATACACTAACACCTTGTATTTACTGCTCGTATCGGACCTTTGATTTATTTCTTGACAATTTCACGAGCGTACGGATTAAATTTATTATTCAATATTATAATGTTTATTATTTTGATATAAATTACTATTTTTAATTAAGATTAAAAATGTAAAATCAAAGAAACTTACTTAACATTAAACATTATATTTTAATAGAATATCTTATACAA
>NW_018024833.1:6968-10245 GCF_002006095.1 Pseudomyrmex gracilis
GTAAACCCTGACTTCAAATCCGGGCAGGCCGGGCTCGTCAGACTTGGATGTCAACCGGCCTAGGAGAAGGAAAACTCCGAAATTAAATTACTACTTCTAGTTTCATGATGAGCAGTTCAGATGACGATGTAGACGTACTGGCCCAGAGTGTTCGGGAACTCAGGGTCCGGCGAGGGGAAGTTGCCGTCCCGTCGTTATCAAGCGATGGGCTACCCGTCACCTGCACCGCAGGGGTGGCGGGCGAAGCTATGTCTGCAAAGACTGCCGATGAGGAGGCAGTAAGAACTGCTAGAAGGGGGCTGTTCGGTTCGGTGGTGGCGCTTTGGCGCGTGGAATTGAACAAGCCCCGCGGCGATGCCGTCCAAGGTCCCTTGGAGAAGGAGAGATCGAGCTCTCCCGCAATCTCAGGGATTATTGGAGACCCTCCATGTTCGGACTCGGACATGGAGATTGTGGAGGAGAGGACCGACCATTACGCCCTTCCTTCTACATCCGGTGGGCGCACTGGAGTAAGGAAACGGGGTCGACCACCTACAACCGGCGAATACGTCGGCTTAGCGGCGGCAAAAGAGNGCCTAATTGCCGCTAAGAAGGAAGAGCAGCGACTCAGCATGGAGGAGGAATGCTGGAAGAGCGCCTCCTCTTTGCGCGATAAGCTGAGCCTCCCGGAGGCAATTAAAACAAAGGCCGAAATTTTCGAATTTTCNAAAGAGGCCTCGGAGGCGGTGTTAAAGGTGGCCACGACTTCTAAAAACCTCCAGGGTCGTTACGTGCGTATCCTGAAGGATGCGGCGGCCGCCATGAAGAGGTTGGCAGAAGGAGTAGTCAATCTCCCTCTGCAAGGTGAGGGCGACTATCAGCTCTCCCCCCGAGAAGAAGACCCTTGTGTCAAAAAGTTAGAGGAGCGCATGCGGACGCTTGAGACTAAGCTCCGCATGAGCAAGGTGTCGGCGGAACGGGCATCTTCCCAAAACAAAAAGTTGCGGGAGATTCTCGATGTGGCATACAACAAGGGATTTTCCCTTGTTGGAGGGTCACAGAAAGAGCATGCCGACTGCGGCATTCAAGTGGGAAGGNGGGAGGTCACCATCCCCCAGGGGGCAACTCCATCGCGCCCCCACATGGAGACGCAAGAGGNGCAGACGGAGGAAGGGACTCTGTTCCCAGAACCCGCTGCACCCGAGGATGAGGCTCCCGAGGAGCAATTATTATTAGGCTCCTCGCGGAGCAAATAGAAAAGAACCTGGAGGAGAAGCTCCTCTCCTCCGTCAAAGGAGAGGTTCGCTCTCTTCTCCGGGAGTTCGTCCCTCTGAAGGGGGACGCTGGGACGCGGCCCACATCCACCACGTGGGCCACTGTAGTTGGAAGGCGACGAGGTCGCAAGGGTGGAGTGGGGAAAGTTGTTTCTCCCCTACCTCCAACGGCAGGGGTTCCCCCGCCTGTGTCCGCCACTCCGGCGGCGCAGGCTGGGAGGAAGAAGGCCAACGTGGCCTTACTGGGACGGGCCCCCGCGGGCTCGGCGGTATTACTTACCGTCGAGCCGGGGGGCAGCTACGCGGAGGCGATGCGCAAAGCATTGTCCTCCGTGAAGCTTGAAGAGGTCGGTATTACCGACTTCCGAGTAAAGAAGGCTGCTAACGGGGGTCTGTTATTACAGATCCCCGGACCTGGAGGAGCAGCAAAAGCNGAGGCCCTTATCCAAAGGGTCTCCGCTGTTTTCAAGGATGAGGCGGGGGTTAGATTTTCCCGCTCCATTAAATACGGGGAGATTAGGGTTAGGGACGTAGTCCCGCCCCTCTCCCCGCAGAAGGTTGCCGAAGCGCTGGCTTCGGCCAGCGGTTGTAAGGTGGAGGAGGTGAGGCCCGGAATTATCCGGTCCTCACCAACGGGTTTGGGGACNCTCTGGGTCCGATTACCGCTCGCTGCGGCTAAGCGAGCGGTACTTAAGGGNNGCGTTTCGGTGGGGTAGTTTTCCCTCCCCATTAAGCCGCTCAAATCGAGACGCATGCAGTGTTTCCGCTGCTTCGAGTACGGGCATGTCGCCCGTACTTGCACCGGAGCAGATCGGAGCACTGCGTGCTACAAATGCGGGCAGTTGGGCNATCGGGNNCTGTTGTGCAGGGCTGACCCCAAATGTCTCANTTGTGAGAGCCGGGGTCAGCCGAGTAACCACCGGATGGGGGGAGCGCGTTGTTCCCCCTATCCGGAGAAGAAAAAGGGGGCTCCTCGGTCTGGAGGTCGCCCCCTCTACTCGGTACTACCCACGGGTGGTCCGAGTCGGGAGGCGGACCCTCCAAAAAAGAGGAAAAAGGCGGAGACCCGGGTCCCTATCACCGAGGAGNAGGAGAGAGAGGATCTCTCTCCGGGGGGAGGAGAGGATGGCGAGGGGGTAAACCTCGTCTTCCCCACGGAAAAGGCTGAAGAGGGGCTCGGGNTTTTGTGGCCCGAGGATGGGGAGGGCTGGAGTGAGTCCGGTCCCACCTCACATCCTACTCGCGCGAAGGCACGCGACGCCTCTGGGTTGGGGGCAGCCTCCCAACCTATGGAGGTAAAGGTGGTGACNAGCGAGTCCTCTTCGGAGAAGGACAAGCGCGAGGAAAAGAGGGANGGATCATCTTCTCCCCAGCCCTCAAAGGAAGGAGGCGAGACCAGGAGTCGTAAGACCCCTGGCCCCCGCCTGTCACGACGGGCACCTACAAAGGTGCCAGGTTCGGTGGGGAACTCCACTAAGGAGTCCTCCCCGAAGAGACAGAAGGGGGGAGACAAGCCGAGGCTGTCTCTCCTGCCGGCACAACAACGGCCGGGCCCGAAGTCCTCCAAGTCCAACTTTTAGTTGGACTTGGGGGAACTAGTTCCCTATGGGAAAACCGGGGTGGGGGGATCATGGCCGGCCATGGTCTCCGGACCCGGGTCTTCCTCCACTAAGGAAGTGGATCCGCTTGGTCAAGGGTTGGGGACCGAGTAATTGTTTGGTCGAAACCCTCCCTGACTTTGGTCACGGAGGGCGGGGACTTGGTTCCGAAAGTTGGGGAACTTTCGGGGCCATTGCACAAGTCCCCAGGGTGGGGAACCGGTAAAGGGAGCTATGGCCCTCCCCTCTTGGTGCAGCGGATAGTATCGCGGATGGGAGCCGAATAAGGTTTGAAGCCTAGGGGGAGTGAGGTGAAATAATAGCTTTAGGGCTGCCACTCACTCCCCCAAAGGAATTGTGGAGGCCATTGAGGGGTTTTAGTGGGTGAGAGTCCCACACTCCCCGCCCTTAATCCCCAGAGGGCGG
>NW_018024834.1:0-5094 GCF_002006095.1 Pseudomyrmex gracilis
GCGAACGAAGATGGCGGACAAAAATTTTAGTCAACCGATTTGCACCAAATTAAGTTTACGAGGGTTTTTGAGGTTGCTGATCACGAATCTGAAGTCAGATTTGCAAAATTCAAAATGGCGGATCCAAGATGGCGGACCAAATTGGCGGACGAAATTTTTAGCCGAAATTAATAAAAATTACTACTCTTAGCACTACCCAGGAACAACGGCGTGGACGTGGTAGTTTTTTGTTCTCATTGGGGTGCTTTATTTACATGAGTCCCTTTGCCTCTCACTATCGGAGTGCTTTATTTACGTGAGTCCCCTTGCCTCTCACTATCGGGGTGCTATATTTACGCGAGTCTCCTTGCCTCTCACTATCGGGGTGCTTTATTTAGTTAATTTGTAACTTCAAACAGTTAATTCGCTAAGTACTACACTTAGCGAATTAACTGTTCGAAATTCCGTCCATTTTCTTGAATGCATAGGTCGATACGCCTTCTGAATGATGTGACTGTTCTCAAAAGAATTTCTTGAGATATTGCGGCACAAGCAGTCCGAATACGTTCCTTCATATTCTCCTTGGTTGTTGGTTTTTCGCTATAGACAATATTTTTCAGCATTCCTCACAGGAAAAAATCGGGAGAAGTTAAATCTGGCGAACGAGGAGGCCATGCGACTGCGCCCAATCTCCCAATCCACCTACCATTGTATCGGTTATTCAAATAATTTCTTACAATATTTGAATAATGTGCTGGCGCACCATCCAATTGAAGCCAAATCCGTTCTCTGGTGAATAAATCAACGTCTTCCAATAGTTGCGGTAAATCGTCTCGAAAAAACTGCAAAAAGTTTTGTCCGTTATCGTTTTCTTCAAAAAAATAAGGACCTATAAAATAGCCATTTACGATGCCACACCAGACCATTAAAGACCAACGATTTTGGAAATTAGTTGAACGAAACCGATAAGGATTTACATCGGACCAGTAGTGACAATTATGTCTATTTACAGTTCCATTGCTACTGAAAGTTGCCTCATCCGAAAAGAGTACGTACCGGAAAAAGTTTTCATCTTGTTAGATCATTTGCAGAGACCATTCACAAAAATTTACACGAAGTAAGTAATCATTAAAATTCAAATGTTGTGTCAACGTTATGTGATATGCATGAAATTTTCTCGCCTTTAATATTCTCGCAACTGTTCGCTGAAGTATGCCAATTTTTCTTTCGATTTGACGAGTGCTAATATGACGATCGAGATAAATTTTCGTTAAACTGGTTATAACACGATTATCATTAACATCATATTCATGATGTCGTGATCGGCGAACCATAGACCCATCACTTGCTCTCTGCGTAAGGGTTTTAATGGTTACCCTAGTTGGATGCCTTCTATCAGGATAACGTTGAGCACACATATACAGACGTTCAGCTCTCAAAAAATTATTCCTACATTCCCCCAATATTTTGATCATGTCCACGATTTCGTTTGGTGGGTAGGCTGTCATATTAAAGATAAGAAATTACCTGAGTTCTAAAAGTATTGATTTCTCTCTCAATAGATACAAATAAGCGGAGATATCGTTGCTATTTAAGCATTCACGTCTGCTTTATGATTGCAGGATGATAGTCATGGTCATAGCAACCTAGCGACAGAGCTACATACGAACTAGTCGCGCATAACTATGAATGTCTGAAAGTCAACCGATTTTAACCAAATTTTGTACACGGGAGTTGGTGGGGTTATAACAAAAAGAAAGAATAGCAGACGGGAACCCCAGACGAAAACAGCGAACTGAACCATCGGCTAACCAGCCGAAACGCTTCCAGAAGGGGAAGCGAGCCGACCCGATTTCTGTTTGGTGACGCGAGCAGAAGAGCCTGAATCTCCCCTAACAAGCTCCAAACTGGGTGGTCGTTCATCGTGGCCACCCTGGAAAGATAATTACAACACAGAAAGCGAAAGCGTAGAGAGAGCGGAGGCTCTCGAGCCTCCGTCAACAACACATTCACCGGAGTAGAGGTCCTATACCCCATCACGATTCGCAACGCCCGTCGCTGCAACTTGTCGAGACGACTGCCCATCCCCTTGGAGAGGCCATGAAGCAAAAAACCTCCGTACTCGATCCTAGACCGCACCAGTGCTCCGTAAAGACGGAGCAAAAGGCGGGGGTCACTACCCCACCACGTTCTACCCAAGCACTTGAGAGTGCGCATAGAATTGGCACATCTCCGCTCCAGTTGTGAGACATGGTTTCCCCATCCTAGGTTGGACTGGAAGGTCATACCCAAAAAACGGACTTCCGACACCGAATTGACTCTAACCCCCGTCACCGTTATTCCCCAAGCCTGACGGCCTCCAGCGCGTCCACCTCCCCGAGCAACCTCCAACACTCTCCGATTCCCACGACTGAACACGCACAGCTGTGTCTTCGTGGCAGACAGGTCCAGGCCCAAAGGACCAAGGACAGACACCACATTGCCTACCGACTCCTCCAAATCACGAAGTCCAGCTCTAACATCCCCGTTTGAGGTGTACACGCAAACATCATCGGCGTATTGAAGCACCTTGCACCTGGACGAGCCCGCCCGATCCAGCTGGGCGACATAGATTGTGTAAAGCAGCGGACTGAGAACACTACCCTGAGGAAGGCCTTTATAAACCCAACGTACTTCTTCGAGATCTCCAAACCTGCACGTAACCTGACGCTCAGACGTAAGGTTGAAAATGAACCGGGCCGTACGAGGAGGAACTCCAAGAGCAACCACCTTCTCAACCAAGACGTCTGGAAGAACGTTATCGTAGGCCGACTGAATATCCAGAAAGGCAGCCGAGACGGCTGTATCCTCCTGAAAGCTTTTCACTATCTCACTATACAAAATAGATAGGTTGTCAATACATGAGCGCTGCTTGCGGAAGCCGAACTGTGATCCGGGTAACTTTCTATGATACCCGAGCCACCAGTTGAGGCGATTAACAATCATTCTCTCAAACGTCTTGCAAAGGCACGGGGCCAGAGAAATGAGACGGAGTTTTGGCCCACTTGACTTTGGTATAAAGAAAACTAAATAGCGTCGCCAGGCTGTCGGGAAACAGCTCGAGCTAAACACAGCGTTATACAAATTCAACAGAAAACAACGGCCCATCACCGGTAACTTACGTAACACAAAGTAATCCACATTATCCAAACCCGGGCTAGAACGAATGTTAACGCTCTCAAGAGCAGCGTCGAGTTCCTCCGAAGAGAAAGGTTGATCCAAAAAAGAATCAAGGCACTCATACGAGAAAGATAACGGAGAAACTGGCACCCAGGGAGGGCACAAAGAGTCAACCTGAGAGCGGACTCTATCCACCCTCTCCTCAGAATAAGCCTTGTCCATCTCTGTTCTGTTCCATCGGGAACTGAAACGCTTCACGACATCCCAGACGTAGGTCGGGCTGGTATCCTTGCGCAAACCAGCGCAAAACTTTCGAAAGCTTTCCTGTTTAACACATCGAAAACCCTTCCTGGTAGACGCAACCTGCCGTTTATACGACAGGAAGTCCTCACGGAGACCAGTAACCTTGAACTTGGCGAGAGCTGCCCTACAAAGGCGAATAAGCTTATCACACTCTGCGGACCACCACAGACACGGAGGACGGACAACCTGGGGTTTGTTTCTCGTGGAGTGGACTGTCCTCGGGGTCGAAGCCTCAAGGGAGTCCACCACTAACGCCACGAAGGTGTTGTACATCACCTCCACTTCACTATCAGAGAAAGAACAGGGAAGACTCTTCATTCTATCACTTACGGCCCGCTGAAACGCAGGCCAGTCTGTACGGACCGAGTGGAGTCTGGCAGACCGTCTAACCGGCAGAGAGGTGTCTGGACGTAAACTAGAGCAAACCATCACCGGGTAGTGATCGCTTCCCCAGGAGTTACCCCCCACCCCCCAGGAAAGACGCAGGGCAAGTGAGCTGCTAGCGATGGTCAAATCAAGCACAGACGAGGACCGATAAGAGTCGCTGAAAAAAGTCGGAGATCCGTCATTAAGTAGCAGAAGATCGGAGTCCTCTACCGCTTCCCACAGGGCAACCCTGGAGGGGCAAGTCGTCCGTGAACCCCATCCCACATGGTGAGAGTTAAAGTCACCTCCAAAAATAACCTTATTATCACCAAACTGACCAAAGAACTGGAGCCAACTACTCGTTGACACAACGCCCGCGTCCGGGGGGCGATAGCACGCCACCAGGACCAGGGGTTCCCCACTTACATAAACCTCAACGGCACACACCTCTAACTTACTTGCGCAGTCGTACAGATTCGATATTTGTCGATATTTAATTGAGTGGTTAACCAGAATCATCACTCCTCCTCCCGGACGCCCAGTGCGCTCATTCCGCACCGCGTCGAATCCCTTTACAATAAAGGAGTTGGCTGGAGTAAGCCATGTCTCTGAAACAAGTATAAAGTTATACAACATGCAATGACGAGCAAGTTCAGTAAAGCGTGGTAATATCGATTTTGCGTTCCAGTGGACTAAACCAAAAGGATCGCAGCGAAGTTTTGACTTATTCATTGTGAACTGACTTATTTTTTAATAACCTTAGAATGTAAATTTATCGTATTACCAATTCGCTGAAGTAAAGTGTCTATATCGTCCATACGCATGATTTTATCGACCAGTTGACGCACACGAGTTTTGACTTCTTCTCCACAGAAATTAGCCGCGGGCGGCCAGCTCCATGTAGATGATCCGATCGAGGTAGACGCCACAGGCGAGTTAACCATTGAGACTCCCCCTCGGGAAGGAAGAGAGGAAAGTTTCTCAAAGTCTTGTCCGGCGCAGGACCCGCTCCTCTCTCCGCGCTGATCACTAGACGCTTTGCCTCAAAATAAGGAAGATTGTCGTGTTACGTCCTGACCTACGGTTACGATCGGGTCCTAACGGAGGAACGCAACTTGACACACGACACTTTTGTATTATATCTCGGCACACTGACCTAATGAGATAAGGCAAGCATGCGAGTCGAGTGAGACTGTTCAACGACGTAGTCAAGTCAACGGACTTCCCGATATTACTTGTCTAACGTCTTCTCACTCGTCGGTCCTCTTTTAGGTCTTAGAAACAAAT
>NW_018024835.1:0-1598 GCF_002006095.1 Pseudomyrmex gracilis
ATATGCAGTGCACAGCAGTGATATCCCTCTATAATTTGCCGCGACATTGTGATCACCTCTCTTGTATATGGGGACTATTATACTTTTTCTCCATTCTTCCGGTATCTTTCCTTTGCACCAAGCCTTCCTTATTATCTCTCAGTCAACCCCTTCTTTACCGTTTCTCCCCCTAGTCTCCAGGCCTCCATTGGAATGCCATCTATTCCCGCTGCCTTTTTCATTTTCATTTTCTTCACAACCTTTCTTATTTCTTCTTCCGATGGGTAGTCCACTTGCCTCTTCTCTTTTCTTAGTTCGTCCTCTTTTTCCCATTTCTCGTTCCCCTTGTCTTCTTTTTCCTCACGCGTCTCCTGCCCTTCTAGCAGATTCACAAAGTGCTTTCTCCATTCCTCCATCTATATATTTGGTTCTCTCGTTTCTCTTTTCTTTCTCCTTTTGTTTATAAACCTCCATACTTCTGCTTCCGTCCTAATCATTTTCAGTGTTTTCTCTTTTTTTTCTCTTTTCTCTTTTCTTTTCTTTTCCATATATCTTCTCCATTCCTTCTTCTGTTCTAAGTATTCTTTCCTCGTTATTTTATCACTTTTCCATTTCTTATTGTTTCTCTTGGTATTCCTTTTTATCTTTGTGCAACTTCTGTCCCACCATTCTTTGAATCCTATTCTTTTTGTTTTGATCCTAATATCCTTTTTTATCATTGCCTTATCTACTAGCTCTTTTAGTTTCTTCCATGTAAAATCTAGACTCATTTCCTCATGCTCTTCCGTTGAGCTTATTTCTTCCGTATTTGCAATAAAACTTTCTATTGCCTCGATGTCCCAGCAGATAACTTTCTTTTTCTTCTGTGCCTCCACCTCTCCTGTTCTTCCTCTATATCTTCTATCTTTCTCTTGCTCCATGCTTATCCTCACGCGGATTGGCATATGGTCCGAGTCCACTCTTTCTTCTACCTTAAAATCCACATCTTGTTCATTATCGGCTCATTTACAAAAACATAGTCAATCACTGTGCTACCTCTTTCTCCTACATAGGTGAATTCACCTTCCCAGTCACCTTCTACTTTCCCATTTAAAATGTTTAAACCTTTCTCCTGTATTATACCTATGAATTAGTCTCCACCATTGCTTATTATTTTATCTTTACTTTTCCTCTCCACACCTCTCTCGTTCTCTTCTCCTCCTAATTCCCCTGTTTTTATGTTGAAATCTCCTCCTACTATTATATACTCTTTTTCGAACCTTTCCGTTATCTTCGCAATGGCTTCTCCTACCTCTTTGCTTTTGTATCTTCTGTTGTATATCAAGATGATGTTTAAATTTCCTTCCTCGTCTTCCTTCCTTACATGTAATATATCTTCGTATCCCGTTTCCACTATCTTTCAACGATTTTCCTTCCAATCTTTCTTTAATCCTACAATTAAACCTCCCCTTGGTATATATTTTTACTATTTATTTTTTTTATTATATTTTTTGTTATTAACAATATAAATTTTACAAATACAAATTATGTTATTATTATTTGTATGTACCTCTATGTATATATAATAGCAAACATACATAGACTCGTATTAATAAAATACTTATACGTATTAACATAAT
>NW_018024835.1:3438-5104 GCF_002006095.1 Pseudomyrmex gracilis
ATTGATAAGGACTTAAAAAATAAAAGTCGAAACGTCTCTCATAATAGAATTGTTCTATTTTATTTCTGCACAACATCCGGCATTAGCTCAATATCGCCCTATTGAATTATTATTTATTTGGAATTACCAATAAGAGCTGGAGGTCATACCTCTCATCTTAACTTGAATATAAATAGATGATAGAAAGTTTGTAATTCTGGTTGTGTANTCTTACATATTACACAAATGAAAGTCTACATATATGTAGTTACTTATGTAAGAAGAACATAGAAAAACAGATTTATTTTATGATAATAATGTTTAATATAAGGGATTTAAAGTATGCAGAAAAAAAATTTATAAAGATAATATATATAATATCTATATAAAAAAGACCATACTTCTGACAGAAATTGTTATATTTATCTTTTTCTCATGTTTAAAGGTTATCTATTCATATAACAGTTATGTAATGTATCATGTATTGTAAGTCTATTTTGCAATAAACCGCTTTTATATATCAAGATGTACATTTCCTCTTTTTATATGTATATTCTCTATATCGTCACTCCCTACATATAATCCCGTAACTCCAAAACGCAAATTTTAGAGGAGAGCAGTTTAAAAGTTTAAAGCTTCATATAGTTTCTCTAGTTAAGGGATCTTCGGTTTTAAATTTTTACCATACTTATGAATATTTTTTTTAATACTTGGTGACCACAAAGAACATGACTTTCCGAGTGTCACTATGCAATAAACTGAAAATCCTATATGTGACACTTATGTAATTATACGTAGGGAGTGACGATATATTTGTATATGTAGATTCAAATTATATATATATATATATATAAAATATTAATATATATACAGAGATATGATATATATTTGCAAGTTCTTTCTCATTAATCTTTTTTCTTTTGTAAGTACTTCGATTGATCTTTAAAAACAATGTCAGGTAATCATTTTGTCTCTATTATTTCTCTATTAATACTNTACAAAATTCGAAATTGAACTATAAGTTTTATTAAATGTTTTTTCTTTTTAATTCACAAATGATTCGTTCCGTGGTTTTCATTGTAACATTTTCTATTTACAATTGAGATATCATGGGATAAATAACGTGGAAAAATAAATGATAATTAATTATTAGATAAACTGTCCGATATTTTATCTGAAA
The DNA here is from genome assembly GCF_002006095.1 of Pseudomyrmex gracilis. Classification (NCBI taxonomy): domain Eukaryota; kingdom Metazoa; phylum Arthropoda; class Insecta; order Hymenoptera; family Formicidae; genus Pseudomyrmex; species Pseudomyrmex gracilis. Next base: position 4,598 of record NW_018024835.1, read on the forward strand.
GTGGAACAACCCGACCCTGTATATCTTGAGAAAGCGCATTTCATGTTATCATACGCGACAAGTCTGTACCGACTTGTATACCGACGTGTACATAGCACGAAGTAGAACCATATCCACCGCACATAGCACGAAATAGAACCATGTCTACAGCACATAGCACGGAATAAAACCATCCCCACGCGTGGACATAGCCATACGTATCGACAAGTCGCTCGTGGACATGTCTGCGTAGTTCCAATGTGCATCACTCGTGGATTTTGGACGTTGTATTCGCTAGTGTACGGGGCGATTTTGCTATGACAGAAACTCACTTAGACCATATATACTTTATAGACACGGCTTCAGACAACTATCTTGAAGCCTTTGACTATATAAACATGGACTGCTAGTCGGGAGATCTGACCGTAGACGACATTGAACAGCGCATTTTGAGTTTGGGCCAATAACTAATAGGTCGTCACGTGGTCCTTGCCAGTGTCACCAGTATTATATATATATATATATATA
>NW_018024836.1:0-5136 GCF_002006095.1 Pseudomyrmex gracilis
TATATATATATACGCAGTTTTCCGCACAACATCCTGCGATCGGCTCGGATGACCGTATTATTTCTTAGTTTAGTAACTTATCGAGCTTCAATAAGATATAATTGTTAATCTTTAATGTTTGTTTTCTATAAAATAAGACATAATAGGAAAAAAAGAAAGTTTGTTTTTTTTAAATATATACGTGAAAGATATGCTACAAAAAAAGAAGTGATATCCGAAAAAACTTACCTTTTTATAAAAAGGTAAAAAAATGCGCCAAGTACACGCACACGTAATACTTTAAATTAAAATTTTAAACTCAAACTAGTATTTATTAAAAAATGTATTTTATTTTTAATATAAAACATTCTTTTTCTACAAAACCTACGTTACAAAAAAAGTGATANGAAAAAGTAGCACCAAATACACTTGTGTACATTTAAAGAAAGTATTAAAAACATTATAAAAAAATAAAAAGTATAAAATTATTATATATGTATCAATAGGTAGAGAGAGAGAGAGAGAGAGAGACTTTGCTTTTTGTGAAAAGTCAAAATATAAAAAATAATTAAGGCAAAAAAACTTGGCGTTGCTGCGCCTCAGTCAATGAATAAAATGTGTTTGTCATGAACGTGTGCATGAATCTGATGATACCTAATTAGTAATGTTTTATTAAAGACTATCTTTTCTGAAGCATTACTGTTATACATAAAATAGGTACTTGTGTTTTACTGTTGGAGTGTTAAGAAATTTTGTAATTTTCATATTTTTTAGCATATTCAAACAAAGTATTATATACTCCAAGTCAATTATAACAAAGTTTTTGTTTTCATGTACACATAGAATCGTCAAGGTAAAAATAAAAGATTTATTTTATATAAATACTTTTAGAGAAATAGCATTGTTCTCTCTAAACCAGAGCCTTCCAACTGATCGTGACTGTTTTTCCACCAAGATTCCGCCGGTAAACGTTCTCCGCCTGAAGCTATCCCCTTCCACGACTGTTTTCCACTCCTTACATCGCGCGCGCTCAGGGCCGTCGCAAGCAAGTGTGCAAATGTGCACTGCACAAAGGTGCAGTAACAAGAAAGATGTCAAATTAAAATTTAAAACTCAATATTTTCTTTTTACCACCAATTACGCGTGCTCGCTTCTGTCACGTTTAATTTTTTAATCTTTTCGCCATTTTTAAACCAAAGAGTACAATAATATTTTATTGGTCTTTGCTTTATTTTTTAAATTTTATTTTTAGTAGTTAAATTTTATTAAAGAAAAAAAATTACAAATGTCTTTGAGTTTGTTTCTGTGTCTCTCTCAGGCGGATATGTACATGGTTATAATAGCGCGTCTATCCTTCAATCTTTCGCCGCTTTCACGTTTTCCATCTCTATCTGATAGTGAAAAACACGTAACGACAGAGCGCTGCCGCTGCCGCCGCCGCCGCCGCCGTCGCCGCATTGCCTTGGGTGGGGGGAAAGATTGAGTCACGTGGAAGGGCAAGCGCGAGCGGACGAGAGGCAGGGAGATTTCGTGGCAAAAAACGCCGTGCGCGAGTTGGAAGGCTCTGCTCTAAACTATAAAAGATTTATTTTATATAAATACTTTCAGAGAAATAGCATTGTTCTCTCTAAACCAAACGAGTAAAAGTGAAAATCTTATCAAGGTTTTATTTGTTAATGTAAGAATGTTAGTTTTAGTGCAATGCTGATTGGTTTAGTTTTCATAGTTACATATGTGACATAAAATAAATTGAAAATAGCTCACACGTGCACAAATAAAACATGTCTGCTATAGTTTTGGTGCAGCCACGCCAAGTTTTTTTGCCTTAATTATTTTTTATATTTCGACTTTTTACAAAAACCAAAGTCTCTCTACCTATTGATACATATATAATAATTTTATATTTTTTATCTTTTTATAATGTTTTTAATATTTTCTTTAAATGTACACAAGTGTACTTGGTGCTACTTTTTCATATCACTTCTTTTGTAACGTAGGTTTTGTAGAAAAAGAATGTTTTATATTAAAATTAAAATACATTTTTTAATAAATACTAATTTGAGTTTAGAATTTTAATTTAAAATATTACGTGTTGTGCATGTTANTTATAGACTGAAGAATTATAGACAAACATTTCGTATATGTTTGAGAATTGAGCCAATAATCGTTGTCGTGAAATCCAACGCAACGTGATCGACAATTTTTTAACTTTTATCTTTTTAACTAGACATTACCCAACCCTGGATATATGTAATATAATAATATGTATAAAAAAATATATGTAGTAATAAAATATGTACTAATAAAATATATGTAATATAATAAAACATACGTAGAATAATTAGATACATCTAAGAATTGTGCGTCTTATGACTAGTCTACAATGAAGGTAGTGCCTTACTGTTAGCCAATGAAAGACGTGTGTAAAAAACGCGAAATAATTACTTGTATAGACAAAAATAAAAAAACTCCAAAAACCTTACTTCTTACTCTCTGCCTACTCCCATTGTAGACTAGCCATTAAGTTCATGTACAATACATAGCTTGAATCAGTACTACTTACGATCCGGGCACGCCAACGTTTTGTCCTTTACTTTTGTTTTAAGCCTGTTATATGGGGTCTACAGTTTTAGGTCTAGTACTTGGCTAATTGCGTTGATTGTCTGTTTTTTATATATACAAAAAAAATATTTTTGAAATAAATAATTTGTACATTTAGATATTTTTCATGTACTTGGCGTATGTTTTTTTCTCTTGTAAAGATTTTTTGTAGGGTGATTAATAACTGTCATAGGATTCACATGTACCATTTTGCTTTGGTATAGTTTGTTATTTTTATTAAACATAGACTATTTTTGGAACTTAAAACTTGAATAATCTTTTTTTTAATGAATCGTTAAACTTGGTGACTACATTTTATACTAAAGCTATGTAGNAAAGTACTACCAATTTATATCGAGTCTTATCATCTTATTTACATTATTTATTATGTTGAGTGCAACATGATACGTCGGCGTGTCACATTGTGTCTGACTTTCGTTGCCACGCCAGCGATTACGAGCTAAATGTATATATAAATTGTACATTCATACGCGCGTGCGTGCATGTGCAAACTATCCAAAAAATATTCCACTTAGTTTTTATTCTTGTCAACAAGATATTCCTGCAAGAAGTAACCATACTAATTACTTGATCATATATTCCATTTGATATCATTTATACATATTATTTTAAGTTTATGCAGTTTATAGGAATCTGCTGACAGTGAATAAGTTTGATGTCTGTTAAGAATTACTTATTTTATTTTTTGCGCGCTTGATTAGAGCGTGTGTTGTACTTAGCCTGTACTGATATATCTATCCATGTTACCGGCGTTTTTATGTCGTTTTATATTGCTACGTCCCGGACTCTACGGGTCTTTTTATTTTGCACCGGAATATAATTATTAAGTCTAACGGTAGTTCTAAGGATTAATCCTTGTAACAAATTCCCGGAAGGAGAAACAAGAGCCAGCCGAGATAAGGTAGACAGGATCAAACCAAACGACGCATAAACAAAACCTAGCTGAATGACATATGACAGACAGACTCGGACAACGCACTATACACAATCAAACCTAGAGCACCTGGATTAATAAACAAACCTTATCGACCATTGAAAAGAAATTTTTAACGGACAATAGCCCTTTGTATAAGCGCGGTCGCTCGCGATTCCCGGCAACCCGTCACAGCTCTTGTAACTCTAGAAGGAAAGTCGTAAATCAAGAGGCAAGAGCCGTGAACACAGATATAAACAAGATAAGGCGCGTACAGATAACCAAGATTTAAACAAACGATAATCCTAACGATCCATAAAATCAATCTCGGAGAGGGGTTTCGCTTCCGAGAGTTAGCGAATGAGAAATCGAGATTTTGAGAAAAAACGACAAAGAAGGGGAAATCAGGGTGCGCATATAAAAGGGCCTGAACCTTATATCGCAACAACAATCTTCATTAGCATTCATTACGATCGAAGTCTTTAGTTCATAGTCAGCTCAATTTTAACTTGGTTTTTCAACANTACCTTCAATCATAGTTCAAAATCAAAGTCAATATATTACAGTCAGTGATCATCAATTGACCGATCGATTTTCTCATTCTGCGAACCTCCGAAGCGGACCGTTACTCCTTTTCCGATCTTTTGCGACATTGCAAAATCAGAGGAGAAACAATAGCCGCAAGGAACCGCGAGCGAACCACGGTGACGAAACCAGCATCCACTNATAGCATCCTACCAAAGTAGATCACCGAGTATTGTAAGTGTCATTATTATCGACACAAACACTTGTATATTTTACATTTCGACAATAAGCGGCAACCGAGATCATCAATTAATTCTCGATACACAACGTAACAATTCCGTGCATAGTAATATCTATCGTAAATATTTATCCGATCAATAATTCAATAATAATANTCTACTTTTGAATTGATTATTTCGACTTGCCACTCATAGTCAAATGAACAGCGCCTAAGTTAAAATAGAATATTCCGAACAATAGACCATCTCATTTTACTCTCTCTTTATTGCGGAGACGGATCCGACCGACGACTTGTAGCTAATGTCAGTGTATTTTGTAAAAAACTGATTTCTTATAAACGCACCCCGGACTCGAGATTCTCTATTAATTCTAATCTAGCTCAATAATCTCGATGTCACCAAAACATTCCACCACTTGTAACAATACACGGAAATCTTTTTAATAAGATACGTTATCGAACACAAATCGTCGTAACCAAAACTGTACGGTATACTCATAATCTCTTAATCTACTCTTAATTTGTGCGCGCTTGACTAGAGCGTGTGTGTTGTACTTACAAGATGAGACTACGACGATAGAACAATCGATTTGGACGAAATTTATTGGATCGATAGATGATTATGTGGAGTATTGCAACTAAAGTAAAGTAATAAGACGCACTACTCAAGCATTCGCAAGAAAATCGAATTTGAAAATTTTGAGGTATCTTATGAGAATATTAAATAGGCTGCTTAATCAAAGAGCGTGTAGCGTAGCGGTAGCGTACGGGTGATACTCTATTGACCACAGTACGATTCGACACCGCTCGATTCGACACAGATTTATTCGACACCAAATTATTCGACACCGTACGATTC
>NW_018024837.1:0-1639 GCF_002006095.1 Pseudomyrmex gracilis
TGTGACGTCATACCCCCTCCCCTTCGTGTGACGTCACCCCTCCCCCTCTGACGTCATACCCCGCACCACCCTCGGAGCTCCTGGCTTAGAACTCTCCTTATATCACTACTAACTATCAACGTGGACATGGAATCGGGAATTTTCTTGGCGTGTACTTCCTTATTTAGCTAGCAGAGCCCGTGCAATTGGCACAAGGAAGCTTTCCGAGCCGGTATTAACATACTTGACGATGTCGGACACAATACACTATTAAAACAGGCGGTTAAAACTTGCTTTAATGAATCGACCAGTAATCTCAAGAGAAAAGCTAAGGAAAAAATTTCCAATCTAATGAAGAGAACGGGATATAAACCCTCTGCAAAAAGATTAGNGGCACAGTTTCCTCTCACGGGCCTTAACTCGCACATCTCTAAATCTTCGAAGCGTAAGCAGTGCTGCACAGACAAAAAAGTCGGAATACGTAAGAAAAAAACAGCGTTGAAGAGAACGAAAAAAGCGTCGACAAAGAAAAATCATAGGAAGAAAAAACGGAAGATAACTCCCGCTAAAAATAGCCGACGTGTTAACAAGAAGCACACAACAGCCAATATATTCTCTTAATTATTGTAAAGTCAATCGGACTCTGCGGTCTAGAACTAAAAGTAAAATAATCATGTCTTTTCTGCATACACATTCGTGCGAGTGTTCAAAGAGCGAATTTGATTTCTTTTCTTTACCTTCTACACAAACTAGCATTGAAAGCTCGCAATGGATTTATTACAAACCTGTGACTTTTCTCGCAAACGACTCGCCCATAGAATTTGTCGTGCCAGGCCATGGCAAAGAATATCTAGATCTTACGCACACCCTACTAAGTTTGCGCGTAAGCATAGATACGGTGTCAAAACCCGCTGCATCGGGATCAGCAGTCAAAATAGGCCCCATAAATCATCTGCTACATTCGATGTTCAATCAAATTGACGTATATTTCAATCAAAAACTTGTATCTCCTCTAAACAACGCTTACGCGTATTGCGCATACATCGAAGCGTTATTAAATTATTCTTCGTCCGCAAAAACTTCTCATCTAACTTCATGTTTATGGGAGGAAGATACTCCGGGGCGTATGGATGATACAGAAGGGGCGTTAAACATCGGACTTCGTAATCGAGCAAATTATTTTCAAGACAAAAACTCAGTAGATCTCATCGGACATCTTCACTGTGATGTTTTTAATCAAGATAAATTTTTACTCAACGGCGTAGAACTGCGAATGAGATTTGTGCGCTCAAAAAATTCTTTTTGTCTTATGGAAGCCGCTTNTGAATCAAATTTACATATTTTAGATGCTAGTTTGCTTATAAGAAGAGCAAAGATTAGTCCTGGAATATTACTANAGCATGCGCGAATGCTGAGCAAAACTACCGCCAAATATCCTCTTACCCGAGTCGAAGTTAAAACATTCACTATTCACTCTGGTGTTGTGGGTGAAACATTAGATAATNTAATACTCGGTCAACTACCAAAACGGATAATAATCGGATTTGTTGATAACAAAGCTTTTAACGGCGATAGAAAATTAAATCCGTTTAATTTCAAAAATTATAATATAAATTTCTTCTCGTTGTATGTGGACGGCACGGGCGTGTTCCGTTTGACC
>NW_018024837.1:2154-5052 GCF_002006095.1 Pseudomyrmex gracilis
GGACGGCACGCAGGTTCCCAGCAGACCTCTACAGCCGTTATTTTCGCAAAATGCAAAACTTTATGTCGAAGCATATCATACTTTATTTTCGGGAACTGGTATTCATTTCCTGAATGAAGGAAATTCTATAAGCAGAAACGCTTATGCTGAAGGTTACACGCTTTTCGCTTTTGATCTTACTCCAGATCTATTGGCTAATTGCGTCGGACATTGGAATCTTGTAAAACATGGTAGTTTACGCTTAGAAGTACGATTTGAAAAACCGCTTGACACTACCATTAACTGCATCGTCTACGCTGAATTCGATAATATTCTAGAAATCGACTCTTCACGTCAAGTTATCGTCGATTTTAGCGGTTAGGTTTACATTTCATCGCTATTCATCTTTCGCCATATTGTCGACGTCATTATAAAAAAAACTCCGGTATAGTATAAAAGGCAGCTGGTTTTCGGGAAAAGACCACTTTGCTACAATACACGTTCCGCGCTAGGAGCAACGCACGTCATGGATATTGTCATCGACATACAGGGCTTTCGCGATGCGGATAGCAAATTTATTCCCAAGGAAGTCGCCGTTGTCGCAATCAACAGAAATATTACCGATCACTGGATTCTAATGCCGCCTTATCTCTTCTCGGAATTATCAGAAACATCAAGAAAAGAAAACAATTGGCTTACACGTTACTACCACGGCATCGAATGGAACGACGGTGAAAGCAATCCTAAATATTTGGCGATTCATCTACGTGAAATTACAAAAAGTTGCCGACGTATCTACGTTAGAGGCAGCGAAAAGGTTCGCTACTTGCAAAATCTTCTCTCCAGAAATATATATAATCTGGAGACTATTTCCCCATCGTTCAAATGCTTGCCGGGCAAAGAACGATGTACTTATCACGGGCTTCGAGAAAGATTTAACAACTTTCAATGTGCATTAACTAACGCATATAAATTAAAGCAGTGGTTAAACGAACAGAATTCGATTAAGCAAAACCGCGGAGATATTTTTGTGCGACGTTTTCCGGACAGTGAAGTTATTTGGTCAGAAGACGAGGAAAAAGAACAAAATGAAAGTGATTGCGACAGTTTTGTAGACTGTCTAACAGGGGATGATATGGCAAATAAACTGTCAGATAATTTCGCCAAAGACATTGAAATACCTACCCTCACAGTAGAAAAAGCAACACAGACGGAGAACGGCGCGAAGATAAATACTGACTTTGGGCAATACCTAATACCGGAAAATTACACATTACCGCCGCCGCATACCCGNGATGAATACGCTTCATATCTTACAAGCTCTGCAACAACTAAATGCAAGTCATGTGGGGGTTTATCCTGCCGACAGCGATCGTTGCTAACACCGATGAACATGATCGTCCCGGCCAGCATTGGGTTGCTTTTTACATCGATGATTGCGGAAAAGGAACATATTTCGATAGCTATGGAATACCTCCTCTAAATCAGCGATTTCTTCTACGCCTACGGCGAAATTCTTCTATTCACTGCTGGAACACCACGCGGTTGCAAGGTCTATTCTCTCAAACATGCGGACATTATTGCTGTGTATTCTTATATTTTATGTGTAATGGTTGTGATCTTGCGCAGGTTAAGAATCTTTTTACCGAAAATTACGAACATAATGATCGCTTGATTGTACAATTATTTCGTGAAATATTTTCTCAAAATAAAAATCCTGTAAACTGCCGTCGTATTCAAACCTGTACTTTTAAACAAAAAACACGTAATCTAATAAAATAAAACACATGTAACGTAATAAAAAAAAATAATGGACGTGCCAAATAGCCACGTGTGGAGGGCGACATAAAAACGAATGTCTGGCCCAAATAGTAGCGCGTGGGGGGCGCCATAACGGTCGCCCGACCCAAAATAGTCAGCAGTAGGCGAGCGCTTCACATTGCAGCTCGTTCTAAACCAACTTCTTATTTCCAATACGGATAAGTAGCACAATTAGCCTTGCGTGTAGGCGTTCCCGCTCCCTTTCCATCACACTTAACAATTTCTATACTATTGCTAGTCCCTATGCCGCTGTCCCTACAGCCTAAGTTCCCTGCAGCTTACCTATACTGCTACGCTAGCTTATATTTCACGTTGATGATTTAGCTCTCCGGATTAGGTACGAGTGCTGTAAACTCCGAGAACCAGGGTTCGAATCTCCACATGTTGTAAAAATTTTTCCAGGTTTTCCGAGATTTTCTTTATTAAGATAAATTTTAAAAATTTAATTATTTAAAAATAATTTTTATCCGCTATGGTCTATGCAGGTTACGCACGCCAGTAAGTATCCTGTATAGACCATAGCGGATAAAAATTATTTTTAAATAATTAAATTTTTTAATAAATTTTTACATTATTTTTTCTATTTGTAGCGTCTCCACTATTCGGGGAACCTTGCCTTACCCCCATCGAGCGTTACCCGCTCCACTCATGGACGATATGGCGCCCCCTACTCTCGCAACCGAAGGTTAGGGAGTGGGGGGCGCCATATTGGACATATACTACTACTGCAGCCTTATACATTACTGCTCTACCGCACATACGCGCAAAAGAAAAGGAACCCGGCGAAAAAACAAAAGTAAATAGACGATTGTTTGTAGAAGACTGCTAGTAGAAAAGAGAACGTGCCGTGCACGTATACGCCTATATCGTCTTTTTTGCATCGTTTTTTGTAATTGTACCTTGCGTGCATGCAACGCAAATACTTATGTACGAATATTTATATATATATATATACAGGGTGTCCCAGAATTGGTTTAACATCGCTCGTAGGCAGGTAAAAGGAATAAAACTGAGGTGAAAAGTCCTATACCATTTTGCTAGATTCGCAATAGTTACTGAGATTTTAATTAACAAAGATCCGCGAATAAGCATGCATCG
>NW_018024838.1:0-2394 GCF_002006095.1 Pseudomyrmex gracilis
ATATTACTGACAATGACATAAGAATATTATTAGATATTACAGAAATCACTGACACTATTACTGGCAATTACACAGAATGCCAGTAATTTTTTCGTACCAATGCCGCAATCTATTACTGCCAGTAATGTTTTTTTGTAAGGGTTGTTGATCACTCACTACACGTTTCAGGGATTCCATACCGTTCACGTTTCCTATTCTTTTTTGAACAAAAAAACATATGTTAGAAAATCTTTTTGCATTTCGAGTTACCATACTTGTAAAAAATACGAGAAGACTCTTCAATCAACCTGACACAAAGTAATGAAGTTTGAAAACTTTATAACATACAAATTTACATTCTCCTACATGAGAAAATGTATTTTACTCCAAATGAAACAAATAGAAAAATTTTTATACTATGTAAATTGAACAAATAAGTAACAAATATGTGTAGTGATTTTTTTTCGAATAAATGAGAAAGAATATAAGAAGTTTGTAAAGTTGCAAAAGAATCAACAGAACAAATATTACATACCAATGAGTAAAGATACAATTGTATTATAATAACAAACACATCACAGTGAATGTAGAAAACTATAAGCATTGTTGCATTGTTATTAATATAAAAGAATTTTGCNCACTTAATCAAACTAATTAGATATGAGCGAAAAAACGAAACGAAAACGAAGTATTTTTGAAGAAGTTTGTAGCGACAAATACATAATAAGAAAAAGAAAACGAAAGTATTAAACAGACAGACAGACAGAGTCTATCAGTTTATATACTCATACAGTTGAATCGTATAACTGTATTTCATCGATATCATTGTTGCTTGAGAACAATTCGTTCTGCTCTTAACTCTCGAACTCCTAAATTTCTTTGTCCGATATCATTATTCTTAAAACCTACCCTTACGAAAAAGAATCACTGGCAGTAATATATTGCGGCAGTGGTACGAAAGAATTACTGGCATTCTATGTAATTGCCAGTAATATTTTCAGTGATTCCTGTAATATCTAATACTATTCTTGTGTGATTGTCAGTAATACTTATATTACTGACTTTATTTATATGTAATCGGCAATAATTCTTTTTCGTAAGGGTACACGCAGTGATGTGCACCGTTTGTCAGTTTACTGAGAAATAAATGAAAAAATTCAACGATTGACGATCTGTCACCAATATCTTAAGATTTTTTCATTTTTAAATAATTTGTATGTAGTTTAGGAAACACTCTAAAGACACGTACGTGCGAGTTATCGTCTCTATGACAAAAAAACAAAAGAATGTAAATATGCAATGGTAACATACGTTTAAGTACTGTTCACAATTCAACATTTGCACACATAATTGCTATTGTACTTGGATCGAGATAAAGAAATAAAAAATAAATAAAACATAAATAAATAAATAAATAAATAAAAAAAAATGATGACATACAGTCTGACAAAACAATTCGTATAGACAGTATGTGACCTAAAAATTAATGTGAGCCGTCCAGCACGTAATTGAGTAAATATTTCATTAATAATAATTGAATGAAACAAATCGAACATACCACTCAAACCATCCCTTACGAAAAAGAATTACTGGCAGTAATATATTGCGGCAGTGGTGCGAAAGAATTACTGGCATTCTGTGTAAGTGCCAGTAATATTCTCAGTGATTCCTGTAAAACCTACTAATATTCTTGTGTGATTATCAGTAATATTTATATTAATGACTTTACTTATATGTAATCGGCAATAGTTCTTTTTCGTAAAGGATGAGTGCGAGAAAACCAAAGTTTTCTCGTTCAATTTGGAAATAGATATTTTTTATGTTTCAACGATCACAATCGTGTATTTGTTTGAACTNTTCACAATAAGTGGAATTTTATTTGAGAACACTTACAATTTTAACTAACTACGGAAGGAAGACTATTGCAATAGAATAAAATTATCTAAGTAATAAACAAAATAAACAAATATGAATAGTCAAATACTATAAAGAAATAAATAAATACGTATTTATATAAATAGGGAGACAAACACATAGCGTTAGTTTAAGTCAAAAAGTCTTATAACACTTTGCAAAATTCGCAATATTAAACAATATGTTAAATAATAAATATTTGCGAATGAACGTGCACCCACGTGTGTAATGACAGCTCAGTGTATCGCGCGCTCACGCCGTAGCAACAAAATGGGAAGAACTATTATAAACAGCATATAATATATATAATATACATATTAACATGATTCATATATGTAATGTTTATAAACTTTTCTTCTTATTTTATGCTATTCTTCCTGTAAAGTAGTAATTACATAAAAATAAACTAATTTTCGACACATCTTAATATTACTTGACTTATTTATTTTGATGAAAAAAATATGGTCAATGCTTTCACATTTAGTCGTCGATAGTTACTGA
>NW_018024838.1:3464-5217 GCF_002006095.1 Pseudomyrmex gracilis
TCAAAATTGGAATAAAATGCGGTCTTACAAATTTTGCCGTTTCTTTATTATAAAATCTTACCTTGTTCTCAAAATCTTTCATATCTAGCAAATTGCCATTATTAGTATTAGGCATACTAAAATTTTCACCCAGTTGTAAAAGTTCACTGACGTTACGATGGATTTTACGTGAACTTAAAATGACAAACCAATTCATCGTGATGTCAAAAAGAGAAATTGAAGTCACATGGCTACTAAAATTGTTTGCGTTTTTAACAACGTGATTATAGTTACTACAAGGAGAGCTAGGTTTGTCACCAAATTCATAAATACGTTCTTCAAAGCATTGATCAAACTCATTATTTCTACAAGAATTTACACTACTTACACAATATAAAATGGGTTCAATTGAATTAATGACATTGTTGATTTTCTCCTTTTTTATACGTTGTATTTTTTTGTTAATGAATAAAAATTTAGATCTCTTACACTTATCTTNAACATCATATTGTGTATTAAAGAAATTAATTAAAATACTAATAAGCACATGATTTTTTAATGTTTTGTTCAAATTATAAATGGTTTTCTTTAAAAAACATAATTTTCTATGTGTGTCATGATTTTATGTATAGTAAATATTAATAATATTATTAAATATATCTCTTTCTATTTTTTTTTTTTTTTAATTCTTATTTTTTGTCCATATTTATCTTTTTCGGAATTGTTTAAATCAAAAGTTTAGACCGCTGCTTTTGACTGGTTTGTTGTAAACATGATTTCGTGTTTTGTCAATGTAAATGACATTTTTAAAGAATTGATATAAGTGGGAATAACTTTATATATATTTACATTGAAAGGATTACACGTCAGTACACAGTTTCTTTCTCTTATTCATTTTTATATAAGTTGTTGTGTGTTTCAACTGTGTTTAATAATGCTGTGATCTCTTGTTTTTTCTATTTAGCGTAAGTTTCTTTATTGTGTTTGAATTCTGTTGTTTGCTTTACGAAAAAGCTTTGCGCTCATTCATATTAAAATTTTTTTAGATTAATTTGTTTTACTGAAGAAAGTCTTAATCCATGAACCAAAACGTCTGTTGCGGTTTTTAATAAAAACAAAATACTGCTTTTTATACAATAACACCTTGTATTTACTTCTCGTTTCGGCCCTTTGATTCATTTTTTGACAATTCCACGAGCAAATTACGGATTAAATGTATTTTTGTATTTTATATTGTTCATTATTTTCATATAAATTACTATTTGCAATTAATATTAAAAATGGACACAATCAAAGAAACTTACTTAACATTAAAATTTATATTTTAATAGAATATCTTATAGTATATAAAATTTAGTAAACCTATAATTATAAATAATGTATTTATAAATCATTGAAAGCATTTGAATAAATAAAATTAATATAATATTTCATTGCATATAATGTAAATATTTAAAATAAAAGTTTACTTAATATTTATTATAGACAATAATATTTATATTGCTCTCATGGTAAAACATATCTTAGAAATGCTGTTGCTATTGATAATAATAAGATGGTAACGCCTGGCAGTCAAGTATGTAGTAAATTGTATGAAGTAAAGTAGAATCCTCGTGAAATGTGTATGTACTGTGACGTTTTTCTTGATGGTAACGCAAATTCCCGCGTCGTCCCGCCCGAAACGGAAAGATACGAGATCGGGACACGGACGGAAGTTCGCGAGATAGGAAACGTCTCAACAGGCAGGGAAGAAAAGGGTGTTAAACCGAGCAAC
>NW_018024839.1:0-2091 GCF_002006095.1 Pseudomyrmex gracilis
CTAAAAATTAACAAAGAATATTACAAGTTTGGTTTATCCACTCTTTATTGTTGGATACGATTTATGGAATGTTTATTGCACATTTCATATAACTTAGATTTTAAGGAAAGTTGTGCTAAAGGATATAATAAAATTTTACAACAAAATAGAAAGAAACAAATTCAAGATGATTTAAAATCGCAATTATCTACAACAGTTGATGTGAAACACGGATACGGTATCACCAATGATGGTAATACTGCTAGGCGATTTTTTTCGAATCCTGCGATTATTTCCAATGTACTTAAAATCAATCAAACACTCGTAGAAAGATTTAGAAATATCCTACATGTAATGGCAAGTGGTTTTCCAGTAGATTTGGACAAATTTGAAATATATACCACAGAAACTGCGGAATTGTTTATTAATTTGTATGGGTGGTACAAAATGCCTTCCTCTGTGCATAAAGTACTACTACATGGTAGAAATATTATGCGAAAGTTGAGTCTACCTATTGGCTATTTTTCAGAAGAGGCTCAAGAATCTGGGAATAAAATATTTAAAGCTGCTAAACGCTATTATAGTAGAACTTGTTCCCGTAAAAGCAATAATGAAGACATAATGAATTATCTTCTTATTTCGTCGGATCCTATTATTAGTGTTAATAGATTACGAAAAGATAAAATAATAAAGGAATTATCAATTGAAGCAAAAACTTTAATCAACTGGACCGATTTGAATAATATAACTAACAATAAAAATAATGACAATATATCAAAAGATTCAGATAGTGAAGATTACTTTAAAAATCTTGAAGATGAGACTTCTGTGGAGATGGAGATAGAATAAATAAGTTGTGTTTATTACACACATAAAACAAAATTAACTATTTTCCACAATTAATACAAATAAATTTATTAAAATAAAAATAAGAAATAAAAAATATAAATAATATAAATAATATATTAAAAATATAAAAAAGTATAAAAAATATAAAAAAATATAAAAATACAATAACATTAAAACCAAAAAAAATAAAACAACCTTTTCTTAGACTGGTACCTTGTTGCGGTGAAAAAGCTTATAATTGCATATATTTGAAACATAATCGAAGTAGCAATTAAACCAAACCCAGTCACTGTTTAACATGTCTATTTGAAGGTAGTATTTATATACTATTAGAAATCCAGAGACCATTGATATGCATATATATATATATATATGAAGTGTCTACTATATTGGATCCGCCATTGTTAATTTTATATTGTTAATATTAATTTGATATTCGAAATCAGCGACCTAAAAAACATTGGATTCTCAAGTTTCAAATAATTTCATTCAGTATTTCACAAGTTATCGATTTTTGTCCATTTTTGCCTGATTTCGCCCACTGTGCCTCGTCCGTTGTTCTCCGTCATGAGTTCCCTTCCTCCGTCCTTGACTGCACCTCGTTGGGCTCGTCAGCTTAGGCAGAGTTCCCTCTCGTCTAGTATAACACTATCCGCCCGAAACTCGCGGCACGAAAAATCACGTACACGGAAAGCAAGCAAACGCCCAAGAGCCCGAAAGATGCGTGTGTGTGCGGCACAGCTGATCACGACCAAGAGAGCGAGGATTTCGTTCGATAAACGGTCGATACCCCGGATAACGCTGAGGTCGCGTGAGGTAGATCGCGCGGGCCAATCAGACCGCAGGATTCGCAGCGCGGCTCGCTCGCAGGCGGCAGGATCAGCGGACCGCGAAATTTGAACGCTCGCAGAATCTAACTCGCTATTAAACAGCATCACAAGCAAAATAAAAGCGCAGCAGGGCGGGATGGCGTCTAGTGCATGCAGCAATGCAGTAAGCAGTTCTCAAAGATAAGTAATGCCGTCGCCGGATCGTGGCAGCGCTGGTTCCGTTGGTGGATAGCAATTTGGCGACGGTCCATTCCGCCGTTCCTCTCCGTCTGCTCCGCTTGTTCATTCACCGAGGCCGTGCTAAAAGTCCGCGCGGTTCTCTCCGTCAGGCCCCTCGTCTGTCATGCTAGGCGCTCACCCTCATCGACCTTGACGTTACCGCTCTTCTCTCTCTCTCTCTCTCTCTCTCTCTCTCTCTCTCTCTCTCTCTCTC
>NW_018024839.1:2876-5040 GCF_002006095.1 Pseudomyrmex gracilis
GGTTTAATGGACCTCGGATTCGGATTCAGCGACCCCAAAAACATATAATAAACATGGTCTGATCCCCAGACCAAAGAAATTTTTTTTTTTGTGTGGCTGTGTAATCAGAGAGTGTGATAAAAAGTGGTTTAACTTATAGAGCCATAGAAAGTGAGTAATTATGAGTATTATTTAGCCAGGATATGCTCAGTTGTGACTGTGAAAAGTGCATTTCTTGTTCGGGATATCAAAGTCTTGCAAGACAGGTAGACACTTTACGTGGATACAAAATGCTGACATATGTAAGTGAATCACAGGTGAATGATCGCTTTTACTGATATTAACGACTCTGGTCGGTAATTATCAGCATGGACGTTGAATATGCAGAATACCGATGTTCAGCATGTAAGAAAGCAATAAAAAACAAAGTTGTTAAGTGCAAGTCTTGTGTCAAACTTTTTTACCATCCAGGATGTGTATGTAAACATAGAGTTTATGATAGAAACCGAGAATTGGTGCAATGTGCTGGTCCGTTTGAAGAATTTTTTGTCGAAAACGACCAAGAAGCAAATATAAAGAAAGCTCCGACGCCGGGGAGCAGCAGGGATAGGACAGGATCTACTGGATCTATAGGCTCTGCGGGATCATTTACGGCACCGAGTAGTGGAAATAAATTATCAGGAATAAGTGGATCGACTGGCATTGATATAAAAATAGATTATCTTATAAAAACTGTAAAAGAAATCAAAGATGAAACAACCTGTAAGAAAGAAATTAAAATGATGATTAAAGAGATAGTTTGAGAGGAATTGGGAAACGTTAAACACGAACTGGAAAATCTAAGAAGAATGATACAGGGAGTAGTGCGCAAACCAGCGTCAGAAACGCAAAGAAGCTACAGTAAACCAGTCAAAGAAATGAAGAGAGAAAATATAATTGTGAAGCCAAAATTGGAACAAGAAAGTGAAACCACAAAAAAGTTAATAAAAGAAAAAGTGGATATTAAGAACATGGCAATGGGAGTAACAAAATTAAGAAAAGGAAGCAAAGGAACTGTAATAATGAGATGTAAAACTGGAGAGGAAGTAAAAAAGTTGAAGGAGACAGTTCAAGCTAAACTAGGAGAAAATTATAAAGTAGTGAAATCACCACAATCAAAGCCAAAATTAAAAATTATTAATGTAGGGATAAAAGAGATAAATTTAAATGATGATGAACTTATATCTACGATAAAAAGGCAGAATAAAATGGACACAATGAATATGCAAATAGTGAAGAAAATAATTAAAGGAAAGAAAAATAAGAACAATCAGTCTAAAAAACGAGAAAGTGAAGAAGGATTAATAATAATAGAAACAGATGATAAAACACACGAGTTGATTCTGAAGAAAAGTAAGCTAAATATAGGATGGAAGAAATGTCCTTGTATTTAATCATGTTAGTGTTAAAAGATGTTTTAAATGCTGAGGTTATTATCACATAGCTAAAAGCTGTGTGAGAGACGAGACATGTCACAAATGTGCAGGAAATCACAACTCGATTGACTGCTTAGCGACAAAGAAGAAATGTGTAAATTGTATTTTCAAAATTCGAACATACAACCTAAAAATAAATGACAACCACGACGCTCTCAGTATGGAATGTTCAACATTTAAGAGAGCATTACAAGAAGAAAAGAGGAGAGCTGGCTGGAAGGACACTAAATAGCAACTACTAGGAAGATGTGGAGCTAATGCTATATACAAGTGCGCAAAGTCTAACGGCGCATAAAGATGAGATACAGCGTCAGATTTTGGAGAAAATAAATCCTGCATTCTTAGCACTGTCGGAAACTAGATTGACTGATGAGATTGATGATAGTGAAGTGAGCGTTCAGGGTTATAGTATAGTTACCCAAGCAACCAGCTGACGTTGTAATGACGTAAATATACGTAATTTTTGTCACTAATTGGTGATTATGACCTAAATCTGACGTTATTTTGAACGTCATAACAATGACGTCAGTACATACGTCACACATATGGGCAATTCTTTTACAAACCGAACACCATTCTGACCGACCCATTTTTGATTTAGCTGAAACATTTTTTACGGGTTCTATATCGAAAAAAAAGAGACACCTGTTCGAGGAATTTTTTTTTTTTTTTTTTTTTTTTAAATAGAGAGGGTTGAAAATTTGAGATTT
>NW_018024840.1:0-5051 GCF_002006095.1 Pseudomyrmex gracilis
CTAACTAGGTCATTGAGCAATGACAGTGATGTCTCATCACATTGCTCAATGGCCTCATCTTAACTACCTCAAGACATAAAAATTGGCTCACAACACAACCTTATTATAACAAAGGGCGTGTGTTATACACTGATAATTGGTATACATCTCCACAACTGTCAGACTACTTACATGACAGAAATACTGGTCTTTATGGAACTGTAAAAAAAAAAAAATCGTAAAGGAATGCCAACTCTCAGTTCAAAGTTAGATCGTGGTGAAACAGAAGTTGCCCACACCGATTCTTGGATGGTAATCAAATGGATGGATAAAAAGGAAGTTTATGTATTGACTAGTATTCACGAACACCAGTTTTGTCAAAGTGGTAGGAAAAACTATAAAACCAATGAAGATATTATAAAACCCATTTGTATCGTGGATTATAACAAAACTATGGGTAAAATCGATGATATCGACAGACAATTATCTTTGACAGAATCTATTAGAAAATGTATGAAATGATATAGAAAATTGTTTTTTCATTTAATTGATTTGATGGTAATAAATGCCTACAGTTTATTCAAGATGCTTACTAAAAATGCGATTTTGTTTCCTGATTTTTGATTGAGCGTCGTAAGAGATATTTTGCAAGTAAATTCTCAAGAAGTTTCATCATTTACATCGCTTGATCTTAGACTGAATGGACGACATTTCCTCAGAAAAATTCAAGCTTCAAATGATGGTAAAACGCTATCACGTCAATGTGTTCTATGCACTATACACAAAAAGAAAAGTCGATTATCATATGAGTGTAAAAAATGTTGTAAAACTTTATGCATTGAATTTTGCTTTGAAATTTATCACACTAAACGATCATTGTCGTAATTTATAAAATTAAAAAAAGCAATAAAAGAATTTTTAAAAAACCAAAAAATAAACAAAAAAAACAAAAACAAAAAAACAAAATTGAATAAAAAATAAAAAAAATAAATAAAAAAACAAAAAAATTAAAAAAAACAAAAAAATACAAAAAAAACAAAAAAAATTAAAATAAAAAAAAGAAACATAATTCTGCCACAGACGGTCCCAAGCTCGTGTTCAAAAGAAGAGAGTGTTTCGAAATCATACGTGATGAAAGGGATAGTTTTGTAATATTATAGGGGTTATGTCCAGGTGTATTGTGTTTTTGACATTGGATTTTGATTCTACATCGAAAAATACATCGGAAACGCATATTTATACTTCCAAATTGATGTGAAAGAAATTTTATATGCGGGCCGATCCATTCCGGACCGGAAAGCCAATATATTGGCGCTACCTATGATCGACACTTAGTGTATGGTCAATCCATGATATAAGATACCTTTTTTACAATTTTACTAAGGCGGATATGCCCTCTCAAATCCCGGCCCTCTAAAGGTTAAAAATATAATAGTATACTACAATTGCTACTTTGTTGATGTTCTTTTTGTTCGTGTTATAAGAGTGTAAACAGAGGGAGCTTCGCTTCCTTGCAGGGGGAGTGGTTTCGCCCCTCGATAAAAACATCGACTTCCGATTAAATGTCGCTTCATGTCGGAAATGTGTACAGGGCGGTTGCTCGCCAACAAGCGCCGTACGAATCGTACGGCCCGCTTGCTTTCCGATCCCCACTCCTACTCTTCGAATTCCTGACGCGCTGTGTACGTGATTATTTCGGAGAGAGTAAGGAGAAGGGCGAAAGCACTTCCCCTGCGAAGGACAAAGCATCCCCCTGCCTACATGCTTACAACACAAACAAAATTACAACTTTTACTGGTTTTTAACGGTCAGTTTTGTCATCACAATTTTTATGAATATATTTTAATAAAAAATGAACAACGCCAAAAACCTTTTGAACACAACTCAGAAGAGTGCCCTTTACAACATATTATCAAAATCAAGGTCATAAGACCTTAATTCCCTATATTCAATAAATACCAAATAAAAAACTAGAATAGAAAGAGTTTTCGAAGAGAAAAGAGAAGTAAGAAAAAAATAAAAGAGGGTGGTAGTAGAAAAAATGAGAGCGAAAAACAGATAAGAAGAGAATTAAGAACATGGAAAAAAGACAAGAGGAATAAAAAAGAATACAAGAGAGAGAAGAGATGAAAAATTATATAAAAAAAAGAAGAAAAATGAGAGATGAGAGAAGATGGTCAAAAAGCTAAACCGAAGAGTCAGGTTTGGGAAATAATAAAAAAAATAAATTACAAAATGGAAGAAGGATTAAGGAAATAGAGTTAAAAGAGTGGGAAGAGCTCTTTAGAAGACAGTTAGGAGATGTTGAAAGTAGTGCAAGGAGATGAAAGTAGAAAGTAAGAAGACGGATAAGAGAATATAAAAAAAGAGAAGATAGTGAGGACGTTGAGGAAGACAAAAGGCAAGAAAATTGGTGAAAATGAAATTTTTGCGGAAGTCGAAATATGAGAGATCGGAAATGAAAAAGTAAATATAAACAATGTATATGAGGGAAGAGTCAGAAAAAGGAGGGAAGAATAGAAAAGTGGAAGGAGGAAGTAGTTGTGTCGGTTATAAAAAATGCTAAGGGAAACAGAGTAAAGGATTATGACAGAAGTATGACATTAGCGTATGATCAAGAGTATGACATTAGCGGGAGCATTGTTAACAGTATATGTGGAGATATTGGCAGGGAGTAAAAGAAGAAATTTAAAGCAAAGGATTGATCCCAGAAAATCAGTATTTTTACATTAGTAAAAATATATTATCCCAAATTTAAAAACTGCCGATGATAATCTGTGATAATGTTGTTTTATTACGAGTTCTTAACGAAATTAAAAATTCTCTTGTTTAGCTCGGGCAAGTTTGAACCTATGTGCAGGATGTTGTGCAAAAAATCTTAAATCAATGTGATTAATCCAAACGTTTCGGTTTATTCTATTCAAACCATCTTCAGTGGAATACTGAAATTTACATTAGTTTACATTGGAGATATAATTTTATACTTGAAAATTTTATAATTGAAAGAGTTTTACAAAGAATTACAATGAGTTAGTGTACCTTTATTTAACAATCCCTCCTGATTTTCATTGACNAAGTATAAATTTAAATTAAAATTGTCGTTGTCAAAATTTTAAAATAAGAAAGTCATTGTATGTGTTTGTGTCAAGCTTCGTCACTGTTGTGTCAGGACTGGAGGTTTACAAAGTAAATACAATGAAAATATGGATAGTGACATCTACACAACGCGTCCACATTAATTTTGTTTCAATTTATCAAGGATCGGTAAATAAATGTCGTCCAACATCTCCGTGTCTTGCATAACGTTGATACTGCCGTTATGTATTTTAATTTGCAACATCTCTGAAATTAGGCGTTTATAGTAATTAGGTTCTGTGTCTAATATTTTNGTTGTGTCCCAGTTAAATGAATGTCCTGTCTTAAGTACATGTTCTGTTATTACTGAAGTTTTTTGTTTTTTCTTTACATATTGCATATGTTCTTTGATGCGCGTTTGTAATTGTCTTTTCGTTTGTCCGGTGTAATTGACTTCACATTTGTTACAGGAGATGTTATATACTACATTTTTCTTTTTGTTACTAATTAAATTGTCTTTATGCGTTTTGATGAATTTGTTCAATTGGTTAAGGTTTCTATAGGAAAGTCGGTATTGTTTGTCTTTAAAGTCGATGTTTAAAATTGATTGTATTTGTTCTGAGATTTTTGGGATATATGGAACGAGAAAGTAATTTTGCGGTTTATCTTCATTGTCTTGTTGTATAAAATTCTTTTGATTGAGCTTTGTTGAGAATAGTGTTTTTAATCTTTTATTAATAGTGGAAAAGATGAGTTCTATTGGATAATTATTTTCAATGAGAGTCTCGATGCAAAAAGTTATGTTTTTTTGGTGGAACTGTGGGTCTGATAGTAAAATTGCTCGGTCTATCAGTGTGATAATTGTACCGATTTTGTGGCACACAGGGTTTTGGGACAGGAAATTCAAATATCTCCCTGAGAATGTTGGTTTATGGTACCAATCACAAACCAATGCATTGTTGACTATGTTGACTTTTAAGTCGAGGAAACCGATACCGTCTTTAGTTTGAACTTCCTGCGTGAATTGTATTCTTTTATGGATGGAATTAAACACTTTGAGTACTTCATTTATTTTATTTTTCGGAATAGCTATTATGATGTCGTCCACGTATTTGAAATATATCGGTATGTTAAATTTCAATGTTTTTAATGCTTTGTTTTCTATGTCTTGCATGGTGATATCAGCCATTACGGGTGAGAGGGGTGAACCCATTAATGAACCAAATGTCTGTTTGTATATTTTGTTATTGAATGTAAAGTATGTGGACGACATCACGAATCTCAGTGCTATTAAGAACTCTTCTTTGCTAATTTTTGTGTTAATTTTTATGTACCTCCATCTGTCCGAAACACCCTGTATTGCCATGTCTATCGGGATGTTGGTAAAGAGTGATACCACGTCTAAGGAATGTAGAACAAATTCATCATCGAGCGTTATGTTAGTAAACACGTTGTAAAGATGAAAGCTATCTTTAACAGAAAAAGGTGAATACGGGATGCTATTGTATAAAATCGGTACAATTATCACACTGATAGACCGAGCAATTTTACTATCAGACCCACAGTTCCACCAAAAAAACATAACTTTTTGCATCGAGACTCTCATTGAAAATAATTATCCAATAGAACTCATCTTTTCCACTATTAATAAAAGATTAAAAACACTATTCTCAACAAAGCTCAATCAAAAGAATTTTATACAACAAGACAATGAAGATAAACCGCAAAATTACTTTCTCGTTCCATATATCCCAAAAATCTCAGAACAAATACAATCAAATGTGACAGTAGTTAAGGCTTAACTGAACAGTGTTGCAGGATGTTGTGCAGGAAAAATAATGTTTCAAAAACAAATTGGTCCCAAACGTTTCGACTATATTTTTAGCCTTCATCAGTGGGAACTACATATGAAAAACATAGAATAGTTTAGCGAACATGTTTTAAAAATTTGTATGATATTGATACAATTGTATAAATACCTCGAAATTACAAAAATT
>NW_018024841.1:0-1602 GCF_002006095.1 Pseudomyrmex gracilis
TGAGCTCGCCTTAACCGTGAGAACGCTCCGTCTCCCACCGTAGTAATTTCTTNGGTACTTCCCCGGTCTTCTCCGCCGTATCCGCAACTTGATTAGTTGGTCGTTCCTTTAGGTCCCGTCCCCATCATCCCTACTCCAAGCGTACGGAGCAGCGTCTTAGTCTTAGAGCAGCGAGCAGTCAGTCCATATCCGAGAGTCGAAGTAGTAANAGTGTTTCAAGACTACAAGCAAACCGAGCGTCTTGCTTGCAGTCTCTGTTCAAAAGTCAGTCAAGTAACAGTTTCTCAATCCAGTATCTAAAACGTTGAGTTCGGGCTCGCTCATCGTCTACGAAATCTACAAGCGTCTTTTAACGTAAGCATATCTCAACGAGTGTCGCAAGTGTCTTTAACGATTTTGAATTGTCAAGTTAATTAGTATAACGATTTTATTTCTTATTTAGTGGATAACNTCTAGTGATAATTTAGATTTAACAGTTACCTATTTTTCGCAATTTAATATTGTATTCTGTTTTTATTGTGAATAATTAAACAAGTTTAAGCTAATTACTAGTGCTTTCTTTTGTGATTTAAATTCAGTTTAGTTAGTTAAGCCAGTTGTGTTCAACCTGTCTTGGGAAAAGGCGCTACAGCGTATTTTCCCCTCGAGAAAGGCGCCTGAAAGCGTATTTCTCAACTCCTCTCGACGGAAGGCGCTAACGCGTACTTCGTCAACATCCTCCAAACCTTCCTTGCCGCAGAGACTCGAAGGCGCTAACGCGTATTCCGTACTCTGCATTCCACCTCGCGTAATTAAGATCTTTATTTTCAGGTAACGTCGGGGGTTTCGCGTAAATTCTTCATTAATCGTGTTCCGCGTTTCGAGTCTTTCTTAGTCTACGAAATTTAGTTTACGTCTAGTTCCAACGCGTCGTGCAAAGTTAGTTCTTTGTTTATAGATGCCAAAAATCTGTAAGCGCAAGGCTAAAGCGGGTTGGCAGGTACAAAATCAACGCCGTTTACTCCAGTGGGTGGAAGAAGCCACGCGCATAACCAACCTTCGTCTGGCAAAAGCGAAACAAAGCGATCGTAAATCAACGGCTTCAGAGATCCTTAAAAGGAGCGCCGCCAGTTTTAGTGCAAATCAACTGATCCCAGTTACCGTTAATAAGCGTCCTTATACTGTGTCAATGCCAGTGACAGATCCTCGTTTTCAAGTGTATAAAGCGAAGAAGATTTGCGTTGTATATCCAGTCTTGCCAATAAATTGAACAAATGTGCATACATAAACCGTTGCCTGAAGGTGTTGTTTACCTCACCCCCGAGCTAGACTTCCATCAGCGGTATAACTTAGGAAGGTGCCGCCGTGTCTTCGGAAGAATACGTGTCTCTGACAACCAGGTTTGCTGCCATAATTGCGTCGTAGCCGCACGTCCAACAGAACAGTACGAGTATTTCCTTTCGCACAGCGTGGTTATAAGTCATCGAAGTACTCCAACCCTTTGCGCCACTTGCGGAACCAGGTTGGATCTCGTTCGACCTCTCGAGGATTGCCCCATTTGTCCCGGAAAGTATTTCCAGTTTTTGACAGTGCATGTTTCTCGAGCTCAGTTTTACCGACTTG
>NW_018024841.1:2282-5282 GCF_002006095.1 Pseudomyrmex gracilis
GAGATTTGCGTCTTAGACCTAAAAAGGGACCAACGAGCGAGTGTTCGTTAGACAGAGTAAGATCGGCGTACGCCGTTGACCTGTCAACGAATATAAACAAACTCGCTCGACTCTCTCGCAGCAGGACTTCCGTGTCCACTGTAGAGAGAGATATAGAAAACGACGCGTTTACTGTTGCGTCACACCACAGCCCGACCGTAACCGTGGGCCAGGACGTAACACCAACACATATGCAACAATCAAAAGAAATCCGGTAAATTCTATCTTGAATTCTCTGAAAAAATTATTGAAAAGATGAAAGTCTCACAGTTACATCTCTGATCTTACTCACAGACATTTAAACTCCTCTTTACCCATCCTTTCAAGAGCTTACGGTGTTCCAAAAATTCACAACCCTGGTAATCCACTCAGAATTATTATCTCATCAATTAATAGCCCTTTACACAATCTGGCTTTATTTTTACAGAAAATAATTTCCAAGAGCCTCAAACCCTCTCTAAGTTTTGTATACAACAGTTACCATTTTTCTAAGTTAATCTCTGATGTGACTTTTGACGACTCGTTCGAACTAATTTCTCTTGACGTCGTCTCTTTATTCACGAATATTCCACGCGATCTAGCAGTCAGTGGCTTGGAAAAAAGATGGCACCTTATAAAAAAAGAAACGTCTTTACCGAAGGAAGAATTTTTCAAGGCTATCAATTTTGTTTTTAATTCAACTTTCTTTCTATTTAATAACCAATTTTACAAACAGACTGTTGGAGCACCGATGGGTTCCCCTCTCTTCCCCATTCTGGCTGATGTCGTCATGCAAGATCTAGAACAGACCTCCATCAATTTATTAATTTTTCATTCACCATTTTATGTTTGATACGTTGACAACGTAGCTTTAATGGTTCCCAATGATAGTTTTGACAATGTTCGTCAAATCTTCAATTTCTACCATCCACGTCTCCAATTCACCATGGAAATAGGCAATGATAAATTGAACTTTTTGGACATCACTATAATTAAGAAAAACAACTTTCTTTTACATGACTGGTATCACAAACCGTCCTTCTCCGGCAAATATCTAGATTTTTTCTCAAACCATCTTATCAGTCAAAAAAAGACACAGTTATAGGCCTAATAGATCAAGCCTTTTTTTTATCTCATCCGGACTATCATACAAAAAACTTTGACTACTTTTTTAAAATTCTAATTGACAATAATTATCTTCTTGACTTCATTTTTAACATTCTCAAACAAAGACTCTTGACTTTATTTTTAACATTCTCAAACGAAAACTCAAACACAATTTTTTAAAGAATAATGACTTACATAAATTCTTGAGATAATCCAGATGAGAAATCACCTGCCTGGTTTGTAATGGCTTACATTAACAGTTTTTCTGAGAGATTCCTATCCACTTTACCTAAAGATAGCAACACACGTTCTGCCTTTTATAGTCTCAACAAATTGTCAAAGTTCATCAAAGTCCAGAAAGATCCTTTACCTTTTCTTTCTCGCCCTTCCGTTGTTTATAAGATCAATTGCCGCGATTGTGAGGCTTCCTACGTAGGCCAGACCAGCAAAATGTTGCAGTCCAGAATAAAAGAACATAAGAGTCACATTAACAGAATCTCTTCCCAAAGCTCTGTGATAACTGATCACAGGAGTAAATTTTCTCACGACTTCGATTGGAACAGAGTAAAGATTCTAGATAACAAAACATCCTATTATAAACGGCTAATCTCCGAAACCTTGCACATTAACACGTTGAATGCCACGGGGGTCACCGGTGACCGGCACTCAACTTGGCGGTGGCGCCGTGGGGGCCACCGGTGACCGGCGCACCCAGATAGTAAAAATACATAATTTGGACAAATATCAATAGTTATCAATTTTTTATTATTACCATCGTTAATGCAATGGTGTGTAGAAATTAATACAGTATAAAACATCTAAAAATAGTTTTATTTATACTTGAAATACAAAATTGATTATGCGCGCTAATTACGATGAGTCAAAATGAAACACTTTAAACAAAGAAAGGGGGAACCAGCACAGTCTTCGGCATCGTTTGGAAGTACTTGGTAAAAATGTATTGTCAGTTGAATTGCTTGACGCATAATCTTCATATGAAATCATATTAACTTTAACAGCTAATTAAAAAATTAAATAGAAGATACAAAATGCAAAAATTTGTGTAGTGTGGAAAAGTATAATAGGGTTTTACCTGATTGTTGGACACTCTTGAAAAGAATAAAATTGTAAAATTATTATTGAAAAACGTGAACAACGTGAAGAAACAATGAGATAATTGACGACGGCAAAAAATAAATGAAACGTGCGAAACCGCACTCCAGCGCTGCGGGGGTCACCGGTGACCACCGTGACAATTAACGTGTTAAACATGATTACATACCGTAATTTATTTGTTGTAGGTAATATTTCAAGATTATATGTATCGTATAATAGAAAATTCATCGTGGCGCCACAGGCAAACCCTGTAAAACTGGCGTGGCATTCAACGTGTTAAAAAACAAAGTCACGGTCTCACTTTGCAAAGTGACACAGAGATTTTACACAAATTTTATTTACTTTTTGTAGCTAACATAGTTTAGTCTCTCTCGTGCGCATGACTTCGGATTTGAACGTTTTTCGGCTCGACACTTTTGTGCGTGTTCCTCAGTTGCTACTGAGCCTCTCGATAAACATGTACTGTCAAATGTACATCACATTGCGAAGACAATAACATCAGCGTACCTGTAAGTTTCGATTGTATACGTTTTTTGCATTTGTAACATTTTCTTATAATGTCTTTTGCGATTATCACTTTTATATTTTATTGTAGAATATACTTCATTATTTTTTTAGTTAAACAAGAAAAATTTATTTTTATACTATAAAAATGTCTTTTCCTACAAAACCTGATTCACAAAACAGTGATATCAAGAAGTAGCATCAAGTAAACTGTTGTATATTATTACATTATTGAGAAACAATATAAAACAATAG
>NW_018024842.1:0-5068 GCF_002006095.1 Pseudomyrmex gracilis
GCCTGCTGCACACCTCCGCTGCTAACCTGCAACTACGACCCTGCTAAGCTACTGCATGCTGCATCGCTAGTGCATTTGCGGAATTCCGCGCTTGAAAATGTCCGCTGCTTACATTTTCGCTAGTAAGGGCCCGGTACTCGCTTTGAATTTCGCGGCCGCGAGTCCTGCCGCCGAGCGCGAGCATCGCGTCGCATGTAGCGCCCCTCGCGACCTGATTGGTCGCCGCGATCTACCCTACGCGATCCTAGCGCGCTCAGACGCATCGACCACGAATCGATCTCAATCCTCGCCCTCTTGGTCGCAATCTACCAAACCGGACGGACGCACCGACGACACTCCCGACGATCGATTGATCAAGAAGCCTTTTCAAGCTATTGACTGGGATGGAGAAGGACGACGACGTACGGTGAGGTGTCCTCGTTACTTTGTGAGCCAAGAATCCGCGTTACTCGAGTCTCGTGTCGAGGCTAGTCGCTGAATCTCGCGTGTTGGTACCGGCAAGGACATAACCTTCGCCATAATTTTAGAGTTTTCGGCAGCGGCTAGAATCGGACTCCACGGGGCTTCGTGGTAATAATTCGTAGGGTTAAGTGCGTGCCGCGTAATTGCTCTGGTGAGTAAGGTAAGCCCTGGAGTTCCAGTAAAGCGCCAAGCAGCATTCTTGTTATTTCTTTACGTCTCGCGTGTACAAGTAAGTGTTTAGTGTATCGTTTTGCTATTGTCATATTTCGCACCGGGTATCGTACCGATCCGCGTACCGAATACAGTACCGAATATTGTATTCCGAAACTAACGCTATCGTAACGTGCTGCCTCCTGCGTAATAATCTCAGCTTATTTTTCACCCGCTGCTGCATTAATCTTTCACTCTATCCTATCGTACCGCTATTACATTCTATATGGCATCTTGGTGTGGATTTCCCGAGTGATCGGCCGAAAGCGAGGGGCGAGCGAGTCGGAGAAGCTATAAAAAGAGAATTTCGTACCGTTATCGTACCAAATCCAAGAGATCTACCGTACCGTACTAGAGGATCTCGCGGATCGAGGAGCGCCTAGCTCTCGTTCCGGGGAACAAGCTCTTCCAACTTCGTGAGCGCTTTGCTCGGGTGTGTTCATTGGCACGTGCATGCTGCGTGATCTTTGATTGCTTAAGTGCACGGTGACCGGGGACGGGAATTCGGCGAGAGCTTTGTGCCGTGTCCGGCGCAAGCCTTACCAGCCCCTGCAAAATCAAGTAAGTCCCGCGGCATCGATACTACGCCTGGTGACCTGTCTAGTGGTAAGCGCATGAGTTGGCTAGATTAATCAATTCCGCCGCTTCCGGCTTAAGAAAGATTTTGAGTCAAACGCTTGTTTCCTTGTTTCTAATCCCGTCTAGTAGTGTATAGCGTATGTCAAGTCAGCGCGACGACGTAACGTATTCGATATCACGAGTCGATATCCGAAATTGATCTTGCGATAGATCACGTCTGTTAAAAGTGTCTTGTTAATTGTTCCTATATTTCTGTATTTTCTTTCATTTTACTTTCTTTTGTAATTATTACCGCCGCGACAACGCGATCTCGCCGTATCACATAAGTAAACTTTATTTTGTAATTTTTTTCTTGTTACTTTCGCTCAATTGTCTCTGATTCCGCGGTGTTATAATAAATTGTTTATTTCTCCTAGTCTATCTGCAGTGTGGTTGATTGCGATCCTAATCCGAGATTCGCTCGGGACAGCCGTGTTTATTTATCATCTGACCCACCCCCTCTCCGTTTCAAATAAAGCTAGTCGGCCAATTGTGTTGAGCGACGCATATTTTGACGCGAGTACGCGTCTGGCGCCCAAAATTATATCTAAGAATTCGTCGGCTCGGCGCAGTGGTATGCTCGGTTTATCACCCTTTTCTCTCTTGCTGATCTAGACGTTTCCTGTCTCGCGGACTTCCGTCCGTGTCCCGATCTCGTATCTTTCCGTTTCGGGCGGGACGACGCGGGAATTTCGTAACATCAGAGAAAAACGTCACAATATATATATATATATATGTACACGCACAGTTTCCACACAAACATCATGCGAATGGCTCGTATGGCCTTATGTATTTCTTGTTGACAATTTCACCGAGCCTTAAGTTTTAATTGTTTAATAGTACATGTTCCTGCATTGTCAGTATCAAGAAAAATTTTGGTATACAATGCATTTATTAGTTTGACCAGACCACGAATCTGTTATTAAAAGAAATTTTTCTTTTTTTACATATGGTAATAATATTTTTTTTTAATATTGTGTATACAGATTTGTTGTGAGTTTTCCGGACTTCAAGGATATTACTGCAACATATGTATATATAATAGAAAACATAATAGTACGCAACAGTTTTACATGTTGCGTACTATTATGTTTTCTACTATTATTTATCCGTTTTTTACAATCAGAACACAAATTAGTAACAATCTAATTATTTTTATCGTAGTTTTCAAATCACGGATTTTTACGCAAAAAATGCACTTCTATAACATGCAATAAATAAATAAAAAACGTAATACTTACATTTAGATTATATTGTAACATGTGAAAAAAAAGAAAAGTATATTGAGACTCGTACCAGCAGCGTCAAAACTACTAACCTAGTACGCTACACGCTCTTCAATTAAGCAGCCTATGTAATATTCTTATAAGGTAGCTTACAATTTTATAATTCGATTTTCTCGCGAATGCTTTAGTAGTGCGTCTTATTACTTTACCCTGTAATACTCTACATAATCATCTATCGATCCTATACATTTCGTCCTAATCGATTGTTCCATCGTCGTAGTCTCCCCTTGTTAGATCATCTGGTGCAAAAAAAATGCACATTCAATCGTAAGAGTCGTTAACGCGAACGCAAACTCAGAACGGCAAGCGTCAATTTATACCTTCGGAAAAAATCAAGTAGTGTCAAACAACGAGAGAGTTCAAGTTATCCGGGAACTTTTCCGTCTCGATCATTTAAACAAAGAAGAGTCCGAGCACGTTGCAAATATATTAAATAATCACAGCGATCTGTGATTATTTATTATCTTCCGACTACCGAATGACAAATTAGGTTATACAAGCATCTTATCACGTAAGACGATAACCTTATACATACGAAACAATACCAATTTCCGCCGATTCACAAGGAAGAAATCGATAACCAAGTAAGAGATTTACTAGACAAAGATGTAATTCGTCTATCCGATTCACCGTACAACTCTTCTTTGTGGATTGTGAAACCAGACTCCACAGGTAATAAGCGATAGAGAACGGTGATAGATTTTCGCGCTTTTAATGAAAAAACGATAGGCGACGCCTATTCCCTGCCTGACATCACAGAAATCCTCGATCAGCTAGGCAGCGCGAAATATTTTAGTGTGTTTGATCTCGCATCCGGGTTTCACCAGATACCGATGCACGAGTCAGACGCGCAGAAAACGGCTTTCCCAACGCTTCATGGGCACTACAAATTTAACCGAATGCCGTTTGGACTAAAAAAAACGCCCCTGCGACGTTTCAAAGACTCATGGATCAAGTGCTAACCGATCTGCAAGGTGTAAAATTATTTGTCTACCTTGATGACATAGTTTTGTGCACAAGTTCGTTGCGCAAACACAAGATTACGTTCAACAAACTCGCCGAGCGCCTGCGAAAAGCTAATTTAAGACTCTAACCAGATAAATGCGAGTTCCTTCGAAAGAAAGTAAATTACTTAGGTCACGTAATAAGTAAAAACAGTGTCGAACCAGATCCTAAAAAGGTACAAGCTGTTAAAGAATTACGCAACCAGGAAACGCGAAAAATATAAAATAATTCTTAGAGTTAGCCGGTTCGTCGTTTTATCCGAATTTTTCTAAAATCGCGAAACCACTCATTAACCTTTTGAAAAAAGACGAAAAATTTATTTGGTCACAGCCGCAGGGGAAAACGCATTTGTTAATTTAAGAGACGTACTCTGCTGCGAACCCCTTCTACAGTACCCTAATTTCACACAGCCGTTCGTACTAACAACAGATGCGTCCGGATACGCAGTAAGCGGTATACTTAGTCTTTATAGGAAAAGATCGGCCAATTGCATACACGTCTCGACTTCTAAATCAAGCTGAACAAAACTATTCAACTATAGAGAAAGAATTACTTGTCATAGTATATAGCGTAAACCATTTCAGACCATATTTATACGGTCGTAAATTCAACCTCGTGACTGACCATAAGCATCTGGTCTGGCTACTTTCCGTAAAAGATTCTACGTCGCGTCTTGTGCGATGGCGTCTTAAATTGGCCAAATAAGAATACGAAGTCATGTACAAAGCAGGAAAATTTAACGTGAATGCAGACGCATTTCCTAGGAATCCCGCCCCTTGTCAACCTCCCAGTCATAAAAATTCTTCATCTTCCCAGACAGCACATGGACGTTTTCTAGAATTCCAAAAGACATCTTATTTGCACAAAACTGATATCCTGTGGACATCCT
This sequence comes from Pseudomyrmex gracilis, assembly GCF_002006095.1. NCBI lineage: Eukaryota > Metazoa > Arthropoda > Insecta > Hymenoptera > Formicidae > Pseudomyrmex > Pseudomyrmex gracilis. Next base: position 4,471 of record NW_018024842.1, read on the forward strand.
ATTTTAATCCCAGCATCTCTTCTGGATGTCCTGAGAAAGAGCAAATGATCGCCCTGCTTGGTCCCTTAATTATCCTTAGGATATTATATAGGACTGTTCAAGGATTTGTACAGGATATATGTAGGACATCACAAGGACTTTTACATGATATAAGAAGCAGTTTTTGTATACTAATATTTTTCCCGAAAAAAAAGTTTAAATGTATACTTTTTCTTAGAAAAATATTAGTATATATACCCAAAATGGTTTTTACAAACACACACAGGATAGCAGGGACTCGGACCGAAATGAAATTTCGGTCCGTTTACGGTTATGGTCCGATGCTGTACCTGATTTTCGGTTTTGGTTTCGGTTTCGGTCCTTTTATCAAAAACGGTGACCGTAACCGTTTGGATATCGAATTTTTTCGGTCACAAGTGTTTAAGTATCTAATGTTAAATTTATAATGAATAAAAAAGATAATTTAATAAATATAATATAAATTGCATAGTATAACAAATGCACGTTTATTAACTAAAATAAATTAATTTAGAAATCATTTGAGTGGGAAATTTCGTCTTGAAAATCATATCTTGTCTTTTTTGCTTTTGTTTTGTCT
>NW_018024843.1:0-5071 GCF_002006095.1 Pseudomyrmex gracilis
ATCGTAGAAAAAAAGACAAAAAGATGAGGAAATTTGGAGTAAAAAACAGTTGTACATAATTCTTGTTATTCTTGTTATTCTTGTTAGCAAAGTTAATTAAATATATATTTTTTGCAATCCTTGTATATGTATCTCTATGTAAAAAACAGTTGTTCATAATTTTTCTATTTAATAAAACATAAAATATTATTTTTTACTCGTTATTTGCAAAATAAATGCAGTTTATGACTGCTTATAAAACATTCGATTCGTTTTACCGCTCCAATATGGACGACGTTGGAGTAACTATCCTATTGGCTGTTAAGAAACAATGCGCAAGAGCACACCTGTATTCTTACACCATGGCCCAAGATGGCCGGGCCTTCTTGTTCGACACTTAAGGCGCGGATCACACGTAACCGCGTAAGCGCACCTTTAGGTGTGTTCTTTTTCTGGATTCCCCAGATCCAGTTACTTTAAGGTGGGCGCGAATTAGTTCGAGTTTCTTGTTTCTCCATGCTTGCTTGTTACGGCAGACACTTTGGACACCCAATAATTAGTTAAATAAACAATTTATTTTAACTTATCAATTAAGCATTTTCAACCCGGTGGACCTATTCCTTGTTAAGCCAAGATATTAAAAACACCCATAATTTTTCTTAACTCTAAATTTTACCTATTTCCAAAATTTGTTAACTAACTATTTCTTTTGTGATAAACCCCCTTAGTTGAACCTGCCAAACGTGAATATATGTCTAATTTTCCTTAACCAGCAACTTTCGTCAAACGTTGTGGTTAAGCCCCAAAAACCAACGTATCATAAATTTGGACCCGTTCCGTCCACCACCGTGTTGTTCCAAAACCTTAACCACATGTTTCACTTGAACCATGCGTTTTGTCCTCTACTCGGTTCAAATAGTCGCGAGACACTTTACACTTTTACCTTGACTAATTCGCATCCTCGGCACCTTACCTTACGAAGTTCAGACGCTAAAAAACCTTATCACTTTTGTGACGAGGTTAACAAACTAAAATAAGCTCAACGCACTTGTTTAGCGCCTGCGTTTGTCTTAACGACCAACAAAACTTTTAACGGCCAAATAAAACTTTCTGTAAACAAAATAAAACAAGACCGTGAAATAAAAACGCAAAACTAAAAAAAAACTGAACGTCCAACACAACACCTGGCTTACTGCCAATCAATTTCCGCAAACACTTTACTCTATGCTTAAAGTAAATTTTTTGTGTGTTTCAGTCTTTACCTCTTCCTTGCTCCGTTCGCAACATTTTCGGCTACCCGAAGATTTTTACCTGTTGCGCTTTTTAACAGCTAAAAAACAAAATAAAGATACTTTGTCCATTCCGCGTGGACAGTCGTCACTACAGTGACGTTTCAAGTGAGTATTCTTAAAACTATCGATTAAGAAATAAAAGCAACGAAACTTAAAACACTTAACCCTAGTGAGTATTAATACAATAGTTTGGACGCTTAATCTAACATATGTACAGTTTTTCAGGTACCCCTGGCGTACCCTACTCTGCTAAGGACTTCGTTTAAGACTGCCCCAGACCAGTACGTGGCCTCCTTCCGCAGCTCGTCCTTTTCGTACCGCATTTGTGCTTCCAGCAGTACCTCCCTTTCCGGTGTGAAGCTCTGCTCCACGCACTGCAGCGCCCTGCTCTTCGATTGGGCTTTTGGCTCTGGTGACAAGGTTTATATTATATCTTGTACTATTATATATTAAACACATCTCAATGATATACTCCTCGCTATAGTTTCTGCGACCTACCTATGCGAGCGACCGCGTACTATAAGATCAGCGACGCACCTATAGCGACACGAACCGAACACGCGCTTATCAGCCGACAGGTGCATGCCGCGGCGCGCAAACACCCGCGTTCCACACGCCGACCCCGGACGGACCGTAGGCCGCTCCGGGGTATAAAAGCCGGCCGATCTGAGCAGTAAGGATCTATTCCTTTCCCGGCGCTCGAGAAGCTGACTCGAAAGCCATTCCTATTCCGCTAGCGCTTCGAGGTGCTGACTCGGCCGCCATTACCGATTATTCCCCCCCGAGGTGTTGACTCGGGAGACCGATTTCCAGCAATCCGAGGTGCTGACTCGGCCGCCATTCCCGGTTATTTCCTCCGAGGTGTTGACTCGGGAGACCGATTTCCGGCAATCCGAGGTGTTGACTCGGCCGCCATTACCGACCGTTCCCGTCGAGGTGCTGACTCGACTTCCGGCAATCCGAAGTGATGACTCGGCCGCCATACCGATTCCCGTCGAGAGATTCTCGACTTCCGGCGCTCTGGCGCACAAACGGCCGTTGTAACCGCCACATCAAAAACAGTCATTCTCACGACTAATCTGTATATAAGGTAAATATATTTCCCAGTTTAGACTTAAGTAATTACCGCGACCGCCGCATTAAAGCCGTGCATAAATTTCCGACAAGAACTCCGCCGTAAATTTAGGCCGTACTAGGCCAAATCAAACTCATTGTAAATTGAGTAAACATAACGCATCGACAAGAACTCCGCCGTAAATTAGAACGTATTACACTCGTAAACCGACACCGCGGAATTAAAACTCTTTGTAAATATATTTAGGTGAATAAATCACTTCTGCATTACAGCATAAAACTCCGATTAAGTGTCGCAATTTCTTGCCTTCCCCTTCCCCAAACCTTGGCACCGACCGAGCTGTCTGGCAGGCGGAAGGCCGGGCGAAGCCGAAGAAATAGGCTCCGTTACAATAGCGCCAAGATCGGAATCGCTATTTTACGTTAGAATCGGAAATCCCGAAGTAAAAATCGGATACATACCGAGATTAAAACTAACACACGGAATTTATCTCGGGGACACCATAGTAGAAAATGTATCGGGAAGGGCTTATTTAAATGTCATAAGCACACTAAACGACGAAATCGAGGTACGAGTGCCGACGCTGTACCTTAAACCTCTAAGTGAATTACTGGAGGTACAAAAAACGGCCTCCCGCATAGGCGAGGATAGGCTGAACGAACTTTTCCCATTCATGCCTGAAAATACGGTCAACCACAAAATTCTAAATAAAAACAAAAACATTGAGGACATAAACTAACATAGTGAAAGAAACATACGAAATGAGGAAATGCGCGAAAACGCAAAGCAAAATGAGAGAGAGAATGAAAATAAAGAACACGAAAATAAAATTCATGAGTCTAATAAGATCAGCAGTGAATTTTCAAGTTGTGAGGAGGAAAATTACCAAACCTCCTATCCTAAAATCCTTGGTAGTGGAAATAACCAAACCTCACCTGTAATTAATAATCCCGTAACCCACAAAAAGAGGAATTTCCAGGCTCCTCTAAATTCTTTTGAATCCGTCGATTGCGAGGAGGAAAGTTACCAAATCTCACTACGCAAGTCGACCTCCTTGAATAAAAATTTAAAAGGGGGAAGTATTGCCTCCCTAGAAAAAATTAAATTTCCAAGGGTCGGGATATATAATAAAGAAAAAGTAAACGAAGAAGATAAACAAGAAGTAAAACACGTCACTGCTGAAGAACTTTTAGAAAGATTAAGAAAAACAAACCTAGTAGTTCCGGAACTCTCTCTCAAATCTCGAAAATATTTAATCAAAAACAAACCGTCCTCAAAAATAACAGAAGCATTACATAGAAAATCTCAGGAAATGATCGACAAATTTATGAGAAAAAGAAAATCGACTCGAAAGACGGAAATAATAGAAGACTCTTTTGAGGCATATGTTTCCGACAAAAATTGTTTAGTAGTAACTAAAGATGATGAAAACTCACCTGAGGAGAAAAGATTGTCGTCAATTATTGATTTACTGCGGGTCGATCATTTAAACGAACGAGAGAAAGAAAATGTAATCGAATTAATAAAAAACAGCCAGGATAGATTTCATATTCCTGGAGAGCAGCTGACAGCAACACACGTTTTGCAACATAGCATAAAAACCGTAGATGAACAACCAATAAACACTCGTCAATACAGATTCCCTCAACTCCATAAAGAGAAAATTACTCGCCAAGTAGAAGAATTGCTAAATGGTGGAATTATCAAACCATCGCAGTCGCCGTATAACACACCCATATGGATACTGCCTAAGAAAGAAGATTCTAAGGGAAACAAACAATGGAGAATGGTGTTAGATTTCAGAGCATTAAACGAAAAAACAATAGGCGATGCGTATCCACTGCCTAATATTGTTGATATTCTCGATCAACTAGGGGGAGCTAGATATTTCTCTGTGCTAGACTTAGCATCGGGCTTCCACCAGATAAAGATGGATCCTGCCGACAGCCATAAAACTGCTTTTACGACTCCGTTTGGGCATTATGAATTCGAAAGAATGCCGTTCGGACTTAAAAATGCTCCTGCAACATTCCAGCGAGTAATGAATATAGTCTTGTCGGGACTACAAGGACAAGAGCTGTTTGTTTACATGGACGACATTGTAATATATGCAGCCACTCTAGAGGAACACAAAAGAAAATACGACGCTTTAATAAACCGATTACGCCAGGGTAACTTAAAATTGCAACCGGACAAATGCGAATTCTTAAAAACCGAAGTAAATTATTTAGGCCACTTAATCAGCAAAGATGGAGTCAGGCCCGATCCGAAAAAATTAGAAGCGGTTAAACATTTTCCTCAACCCAAGAATCCGAAAAACATTAAACAATTTATAATGAGAATCATCTCGGGCTCTATCTTTCTAAACAGTAGTACGTGGCCACGTATGGCGCGTCAAAACAAACCCCCTCCACCTGGCCCCCCCACCACTTCTGGCGCCATTGCCCCACCACGGTGGATTTCCCCCTCCCTTGGTGGTGATTGGCCACGCCCACTGGATGGGATGGAGAAGTGACATGATATATGACCCCATAAATTTTTTATAAATTTTTATAATGTTCTAAAAATGTGTATTTAAATTTTTTTTTTGTTGAGGGATTTGTATGGGAGGAAGGTTCGAGAATGTTCTCGAGTAAGAATTCTTTATTAAAAGAGTATATATTTATTTAAAAATTCGTTTCGAAGCGTGGCTGGTACTGGCAATGGCGTCGCTCCGATGTTGTTG
>NW_018024844.1:0-5068 GCF_002006095.1 Pseudomyrmex gracilis
TATATATATACATGCACGCTTATTCCTGCACAACAACCTGGGAATGGCTCGTATTGGCCTATTTAATCATATTAGCCTCTTCATTCTTAGTTTGAATTTTTCACGAGCCTTGACTATTCATTCGTTTAAAAGTTAATGTTTTCAAGTCAAATGAGTCGTCTAAACTGCCTAACAAGAGAAATTACTAACAATGTTTAATATATGCAATGTTAAACATCACGTTACTATTGTTGGAACAGTGATAAAAAATANTAATAAAATCTTATCTTTAAAATAAAACTCTTATCTTAAAATATATTTACACTAAGAAACATATTTATATACACAAATATATATGTAAATATTTGTTCAGTAACGCCTATTCTTCCGGAACTTATTAATTATTTAATAATTCTGAACCTGATCCTTCTGAACCTGAGGTCAATTTCTGACTGACAACCATTATTGATAAATAAAATAATAAAAAAATTATATCCATACAAGACTCGAACCTTTATAATCTCTCGAGCACACAAGTCAAAAGTAATGGTCTTTTACGTCTAAGCATAGACTTATATGTCTATGCGCTTAAGGTCCCCCACCGCTATTATTGTAAGAGAGAGAGACAACTATTCCAGGACTATCTCTATCTTTTAATGTTGTCTTCAACTTCGTCATATAAATGTTCCGTCTATTATATAAGTCTATGTGTGTGACGCGTTATGTCGAATGTGCCGACTGTGTCTCCTAAAAGGAAAGCAGCCAAAGACACTTGTAAAACTGAAAGTCGAACTCAGTGTTCGTATGTATATATGTGTGTTTATGTAAGAGCTCCATCTGTGTCAGCAGTATGTGTATGTGTGTGAATCAGTTTTACTTTTATCTAGTAATGATAAATATGAGTCATGTAAAAGTTCAGTGTTTTGCACGATGTTAATTTTTTATTCTTTTGGGTATTTAACGTGCCTTTCAGCCACCTGCACGGTTTTGTTGGCTATATGACACACATTATCTTCTCTGATTTTTTCGTTACTCTATATTCTCGTTTTTTCCCCGGGGGGGGATGTGCAGTGGGGACTACAACCACGCGATACACGGCCGTCTTTCACAATGGGCGTGCCCATCTGTGTCGGACTCGTGCTCGAGATGTTGTGACTCTGATCGCCTTGTGGGAGGGAAATTAATTCGAGATTACACCCGAATTAATTTTTGGAAGTTAAGTTCGCCGATCAACCAATAACCTTGGTTGAAAAGGACCGGCCCGGAAAAAAATCCTTAGGTGGTAAGCGGATTCGAACTCGGGACCTCCAAATTCGCAGTCCCTGCACTCAAACCGCGAGACCACTGGGCCAATCTTGCATAATGTTAAGATTATTATATTGTAGTTTTATGTTTAACATTTCTGATGTCAGTCCCCAGCAAACAATTTGGTTGCGAGATGTCGCAGTTTTTTCGCCACCCGCCGGCGAAATTAGTAGACCACATCCATATCCATCTGTGTCCTCATTAGGATATGGTTTGGCGACCATATCTGTCAAACATGTGAGATGTCAAAATGAGACCAAAATCATAACAAGTCTGCCACTAGCAAAGCAAAGCCAAAATGACGCACCAAATCCAGAACAGATTTGGTGATCGTTTGTTGGCGCCAAAATCGCGCCAAATACTCATCATATCTGTTACCAGCACTGTTAACAAAACAGTAGCAAATACAGACTAAATCTGCCGTTAGAAGCGCCGACAAATTGTTACCAAACGCAGATCAGATCTGTCACCTAGAATCCAAGTGGAATTACTACAAAAAAAAAAAAAGAAAATCAGTATCGCCTATCGGAGAGAAGTTAATTCGAGATTTTACTCGAATTAATTTCTGAAAGCCTGATTTAGCTTGTTGATCAACCGATGAGAACTCTATTGAAAGAGACCAAACCTGAAAAAATCCTAAAATGTGATAGCGACATTTGAACTCGAGACCTCCATATTCGCAGCCCCTGCACTCAGTCCGCGAGACCACTTGTGTTTCTTACTAACATATAATTATTTTTATCTACTTATTCTCAAGGTATCCTACATTTCATTTATTATTTAGTTAAATTATTATTTTACTAAAAATGTTTCAATGCAATGTACCTGCAGCAATAAATAAAAATACTTTTCTTCTTATTCTTAAATATAATTTAAAGTATATTTTTACAACGCGAACAAATGTTTTCTTAATATATTCTGATACTTGAATAAACAAAGTGTTTTTTAATTAATTTTTGGTCACTGAAAACGAATCTGGCGGTGAAATTGACCTACCACGTCAAATTTCCGAGAAAAGTAAAGTTAAATGTATAATATACTGTCTATTAGCGTGAGTAGGAGCATATCAGTGTATCTCATTCACACTAGTGGATATTGTGTTACACAGTGTCGAATGTACGTAGCTGGAAAGCACCCATTGTTTCATATTACTCAACAAATACGAGAATAATACATTAAATTTATGATTGCTTCATTGCCGAATGCGTATAAACAGAAGTATTAAAATCTTACAGTTGAACTTTACCGGTTCCGGCATAAGCTAACAGTTATTGCCCGCATAAACAAGGTCTAATTGTAAAAGACTGTTCAACGTTTGTTAACAATCTGTTATCAACACAGGCGACAGATATGATCGCAGATAATCGCCATTTTGTTGTCTAGATGTCAAACAGACAGTCTAGTAGTCTTGCGTGCAAACAGTCCGCACATATGCACAAACAGATCTGCTTGGCGTTTGATGGCAATCTGTCGTCAATGCGTTCAACAGATCGACCCGACTGCGGTCAACGTTTTGTCATAAACAGATGTTCATACGGTTTTGCGGACTGTTTGGTCACAGTATTGCTAAAGCAGATCTGCTTGCTATCGACTATCTATTTGTTATCAATTTCACTAACATATATGGAATCATTTTGGCCGCAATAGTCTCATGTATGTGCCAACAGAGTTGTTGCGTTTTTTGTCTCTATGTGCTAACAGTTTTGGCAGCATTAAAGCATGTTTCCGTACTGTAGCGTTTCTGCACACCATTTCTGTTGCCAAGGTCTGCGCAGTCAGAAATTGTTTGCTGGGTCGTTTGTAGTAGTTACGTTCGTTGTCTAAGATTTTAACAGAGTCTCATTTAAAATTGTGTCCAGTATTTATACTATGTGCCGCTAAAACAGATGTTTCTCCATGTCCTTTTTTACATTATTTGAGTGTTCTCTGATTCTCGTTTTTAACTGTCGGTTAGTTTGACCACCATAATTAACGTCACAGGAACCAAATTCTATACAATATACTACATTTTTGTGTTCTTTTTTGAATATAATGTCTTTATGTGTTTTTATGAACTTGGTCAGTTGATTTAAATTTCTGTACGCAAACTTGATTGGTTTATTTTTGACAAAATCCTTAATTTGGTCCGCAATAGAAGAGACGTATGGAATGACGAAATAATTGATGTTTTCTTTTTGTCATTATAGAGATCGATATTTTTTATATGTTTGTTGAGTTTTGATGTAAAAAATGTTTTCAATTTTCTGTTAATAGTGTTAAATATTAAAGAAATCGGATAATTATTATTAATTAAAGTTTCAATACAAAAAAGTATGTTTTTTCCATGGAATATCTTCGAGATAGGATCAAAAAGTAATATTGCTCTGTTTAACATTGATGTGATAGTTCCAATTTTATGACATATCGGATTTTGAGATAAATAATTGAGGTATCTCCCTGAAAATGTAGGTTTGTTATACCAATCACAAATTATTACATTGTTTTGAGTTGAGATACAAATATCTAAAAAATTGAGACCATCTATTGATTGTGTTTCATGTGTGAATTGTAGTCTAATGTAGAATGAGTTGAAACCACTTAACACATCTTTGACTTGGTTTTTGGGAATCGCTAGTATGATGTCGCTTACGTATCTGTAATAAAATGGTAATGAAAACTTTAGAGTATTTAGAGCTTTTAATCCTAAATCTTGCATAGTTACGTCAGCAATAATAGGAGACAGTGATGAGCCCATAGAGGTCATAGACGTATATATAGACTGCGCGTTCCCTACCTTTGCCATGTTAAGAAAATGTCTTCAACGTTGAGAGAGACAACTGGTGTTGAACAGTAGCCTCATCTTTGTCTGACAAAGTAGTGGGGGAAAAAGAAGTTTTCGCTGATTGATAGAATAGTAGTGAAAAAGTGGGGATAGAATAATAGTGGGGGTGAAGAAGAGTGAAAGAGATTAAGGGGTGATGGTAAGTGGTATGAAACAGTAGGCCCTGATCCCACCACGGACATTGATAGACAGAGAAAGAGTTACTATTCAAAGTATGTTGTCTCTCTCAACGTTGAAGACATCTTTTCAGCCAAACGCGCAGTCTATATATTATATGTCTATGATAGGGGTACCGTATGTTTGTTTGTAGATTCTGTAGTCATATGTGAAGTATGTGGACGACATCACAAAGCGCAACGCTAGTATGAATTCCTATTGGTCAATTTTTTTATTTAGCGCTTAATATATTTCCATCAGCTATTAATACTTTCTAATGCTACCCAGGTAGCAAGCACACGTCATTTTGACGTTTCAAATTAGTCATTTTTGGTCATATGTCGTCAAAATGACCAATTTTAGTACGTCTTTTACATGACTTTTGATTGACGTCATGATGTTACGTCATTATGATGTCATATCGCTGTCATAAAACTGACGAGTATATTTTATTATTGATGTAATTATACGTATTACGATATAATGTAATTATACGTATATCGATATTTCATAAAAATGCCTCAAAATCTCATCTCATTTATAAGATTTTGAACTTTTTCTTTCTACACGCGCGATTAATTTTGCGTGACTCAAGCCTCGAACCGCCGCGTAGCTGCACGCGGAGTGGGGATAGCGAGCAAGAGTGTGTTTTGTTTCATGCATATGCGCGCATTTATCTATAGTACACGTTACGTATAGTATAGACAAATGCGTGAAACGAAACGCAGCTCAAGTTGCAACTAGTTGCGATTGTTTTCTGCTGTTCTGCTTTTCGTTATTTCTCGATATTGTTTCGTTGTGCATCCA
>NW_018024845.1:0-5065 GCF_002006095.1 Pseudomyrmex gracilis
TGTACCGATCTAATATAAGAATATATATTGGACAATTTGTGTAAAAAAGGAGATTTTGAAAACCTATATTAAATATCATATAACATTAAATCAATGTTTTTATTTAACTTATGTCTCACAAAGCTTTACACACAAGTTTTCTTTCAAAGACGTACAAAATTTATATTGGGTTGGTGGAAAAGTTCTGCGGATTTTTTAATAGATGACACTAGTGTCAGAAAATAATTATCGCGTGTCGTTCAAATGTCAGACTGCCGCACATATTTTGACAAGTCACACTACGCTTGACATTTGGCAGAAGTGTTTGTTTTGGTCGGACGTGTTTTGCGTGTACGGCATACAACTAAAATGGAAGATCAAAAATTGCATTTTCGCCATATTTTGCTGTTTTTATTCCGTAAACGATATAAAGCGGCAGACGCTAAGCGCGAAATATGCGCCATGTATGGTGCCTCGGCCTTAAGCGCAAATACATGTGAGAGATGGTTTGCTCGCTTCCGTTTCGGAGAATTTAACCTTCAAGATGCACCACGCTCTGGACGGCCAAATTCTGTTGACGACGACCAACTCCTGGCTACAGTGAAGAGTGATCGACACTTAACGACTCGAGAGATTGCAAAGCGCTTCGGCATTCATCATACAACCGTTATGGATCGATTAAAAAAGCTTGGCATGATGAAAAAGCTTGATGTATAGCTGCCGTACGAACTGAGCGAAGAGAACATCATGGATCGGATTTTAGTGTGTGAATCTCTCCTGAAACAAAACTCTCTAGACCCATTTCTGAAACGGATCATCACTGGAGACGAGAAATGGGTTGTCTACAACAACATTAAGCGGAGGAAGTCGTGGTGCGGTTCGCACACGGACGGCGGTTCTCGTTTGTGTGCGTGCCCCCACCACCTCGGTGCTCTTGGTGCTAGCCTGCCAGAACTTTCATCACTGCCAGTAGATAGCAATATCCGTCGTTATAGCTTCGCAAATTTCGCAATTCTATCAAATCAGCCTCCCAGAGATCGTCGATATTTGTCACATTGTAATGCAGTCGAAGAAACTTTCGCCGCACGGGACGATGTAGCGTATAAGCATCTTGCGAACGAAGCCAGCGAACAACGTCCTCGCGCGAGTAATTTGGTTTAGCGGCTCGCGACAAATTTCCTGTCGACGAGTAACCGGCGTAATGCGTGGGATTATAATAAAACTTGTCAAGCGTCTTGTTTACATTTTGTCTCACGTGAGCAGCCGTCTCGGAATCCCGATTCATATCTTTTTCTTGTTCTTATTGGTTGCGCGGTAATCTCATCCTTCTTCTTTTTCGGCTTCTTCTTGTTCAATGTTATGCGGAGATTTGCGCTTTGTCCTTTTTTCTCCTTTTCGCAAAAGGCGTAAATATTTAGGATTTCCCACGTATTGAGGAGGCGTGTTTATGCCGCGAAATAAATGATTCAAATGAATGGCCCCTGTTATTGCAGCGGTTTTTCTTTCTCGCATCGCATCGCAACCAAAGAGCTTATGGTCCTAGATAAAGGTGAACGTTAATCATAAAATAAAAACCGTGCATTATTCTGGACGTTTCGATCACTTTTTAATGTTGATTATCTTCAGCACTGTTACAAATCAATCAAGAAAATTATAAAGTAATACAAATTAATTTATTGAGACTTCTGTAAGCCAATGAGATTCCTTCAATGTTGCCTAATGTTTTTGATATTGTATAAGACAATTTGTTAATATATGGAATGGTTATAAATTTAGATTTCATCTCAATGTCATCAACATCAGATACCGCTAATGCAGGTTTAAGTTTAATTTGTTTGTAAATAAATACTTAATTCTCTTGTTAATGATATTAAAAATGAATTGTAGAGGATAGTCATTTATAATAATAAAATTTTTGTCAATAGCTTAAAATTATTTGTCTGAAACGTAGGGTGAGATAATACAATAACTCTATCGACTGTATCCATGACAGTTTCCGATTTGTTGCAAAATATGATGTGTAGAATGAAAATTCAAGTATCTACCCGAAAATGAGGGCTTATGATACCAATCTGTTATAATTTTTTCATGTTTATTGATTACGGTAACGTCTAAAAAGTTTACAGAATTATTGTTTTGTGCTTCTAACGTGAATTGTAACTTTTGATGGTAGTTATTAAAAGTCTGTAAAACTTGTTTAAGTGCATTATTCGGAGCTGTCATTAAGATATCATCTACGTATCTGTAATAAAAACTAGGAATGTAAGTCAACTCTTTTAAAACATGTTTTTCAAGATCTTGCATAACAATATCTGATATAATAGAGGACAAAGAAGACCTCATAAACAAGCTGAAAGTCTGTTTGTATATGATTTTATAATATATAAAATATGTAGAAGACAAAGTGGACTCGATAGCTTTTAAAAAGACTTTTGCAAGATTTATGTAAGAATACATTAATATTATATTTACAATTCAAGAAATGCATAATTGTTCCGGCTCAGTTATTAAACAAAGGTAATATAGTAGCAGTTTATACTAACAATTACATAGATAAAATGGAAACTTTTCTAAATAATGAGATTACCTATATTAATAAAAAAAATCTTATTAAAAAAATTAAAGAAAATCTCAATTGCCTACTTCGCCAATGGCTCAATAATGGTTACATATCAGAGAATTAACGTATAATTTATTAAGATCTAGTGATGGATTATTACCTAGAGCTTATGCTATACCTAAAGTACCTACATAAGAAAGAATGCCCATATAGTTTCTTCAATAGATAGCCCATTATATCAATTGCCTATAAATATGAGTTAATTGAATAAATTGAATAAAGAAAATGTAAATAACTTTTATTTTATATAAATAATTATATAAGAAATATAGTCTATATCTTTTACATGTGTGTTTTAGAGTATATTACATGCTTTAGAATATGTATAATATACAGTACATTGCATTACACGTGAGTTTTCGAATTGAAATGATTATTTGATTATTTACTTCAGATATATAAGATAAATATCTTATATTGTAGATGAATGTAAATAAAAAAATTTAATACACTTACTTGTGAAATGTTAATCCCGACTCTTAAAGTTTTGTATTTTTACAAAAAAACACCGTCTCGTTTGCACAAAATTAAAACTAAAATCAAATTTAATTATGTTAGCTTGCTCAACGTGAGCTTACATGTTTCAATATGGTTAACCCGTTATAAAAACAATATTCGTTCCCATCAATTCTGGACTTTTGGTCACGACATCTTGTTTGTTCCATGTGATCTTGACGGGAACAGCCGCTTTGATCAGATGATCCAAAAGCATTTGCGGTTTGGGGCGGTAAGTTTTTGGAATTGTTTCTATTATCTTTGATACAGTTTTTTGTTTGCGAGAGCGTGACGGCGTCGCGCTGCTGCTTCCGCTGCTGTTAAATGAAGTATCTGCAAACGATACATTTTTCTTGTTCTTCGGAGTCGTCTGATTAATCTGATGATACTGATTATTGTTATGTCGCAGGGGTGTTGAATAATGTTTTGGTAAAACGTGTGCGGAGGATGTTGTTTGAGGTAACAGTGAAACGTCCATTGGTTCTTCCGCGTCGTGAAATAGTTTTCTCATTTCCTCGTCCTCCTTCTCTTCCTCCTCTCTACCGCTTTCTTCGGTCCCTGTCACAGCAGTTGTTTCCGCCACGGATAGATCTTCTTCTTTGCGAGAACGCTTTCTCGCTTTTTGGATAAAATATAGATATCGACGAAATACTTCGCTGTACAATTTCCATCTTTCACCCTCATCAACAGGAGACGGCGAATTGAGAATACGTCTCATCTCTGCGTCGAGATGCGAGAACACGGTTTTGGGAGTGCGGATGGTATTAGCAGCAGCGGTAGTCCCCGCTATTATTTTTTCTTTCCGCCACCGCCATCTGTTGTAACATTCTTTCGAGATTATCCATGAAAATTAGCACTATTTTTTTAGTCCGTTCCATGATTATGTTTCGATAAGATGGGATAAGTAAAGCTCCGAGTATAGGTCCGATGATGTAGGGTAAGAATACCCCTTGCTGCACCAGCAGCTTTCTCTTGCACGTCCAAGTATCTCTTCGTTCCGCGATACGCAAACGGCAACGCCGTTTTGTATCGGATTAGGCGGTTCTTCTCTCTTTTTTCGAGCGGTACGTTACCTCTGAGCGTATTGTGAACGCACTCACGAATACACGCGATAAATTTGTCATCAGCGTTTCGCAGAAAAGCAGTGTGTTGATTTTTATTTAGAAGACACAGAGCCTTCAGTAGACAGATGTTTTTCTCACCGAGAGACAGTGTTGTTAGATGAGACGCTTTTTTTCGCGCATGCGCGACGCATCTAGTTATAATTCCAGCGGCCACCGGCCGCCGCCAGTGATGTATGTTATATATGTAGTACGTAGTGTTAGGTGCTGGCAAAAAATGTGACGGGCTACATCAAATAAAGTTATATTTGATGAATATATTTGAAAATTTTTAGAATATTTTTACATTTCTTATTTAAAAATTATTAAAACAGGTTTTTAATTATTAAAAAGCGATAAAAAGTAAAACAAAGCATTAAAAAATAATACAATAATAAAAAGAGTAAAGCATATGTAAATTACTTTTTTAAACCATATATATTTATAACTTGAAGTATTTTTTTCACCATAATAAAATATTATAATAAGTGATAAAAATATAAAAAATAAGCTAGAGGAAGAAAGGATATTTAAATAATTTTTAATTACATATTAATATTAAAAATAAAATACTTTATTTCGCAAAATTACAAAGAATACCAACATTTGTTGCAAGGGCAAGGAAAACTGCCAAAACCTTACCAGTATTCATAAAATAAAAGTATTTTACATGATCACAGTAGAATAATCACAATAAAATCGCAGAAATTCTAATAATTATTTTAAAAACATTTTTTTATATCTTTTCAAAAGTAACAAAAAATAAATTTTAACATTAAATACATTTATATTTTATAATATATAAAATTATACTCTAATTTTAGTATCTAATTTGTATTTTACAATAAAAAATAAATTTTCTTATTATAAT
>NW_018024846.1:0-5103 GCF_002006095.1 Pseudomyrmex gracilis
GTGAATATAGGAACGCAGCCTTAATAATATTTATTTAAGTATGAGAGAGAGAGAGAAAGAGGAAGAGAGAAGGAACATATGAGCACGCACGAGAAACAGGCTAGGCACGCTTCTCGCGGATCGGCGGCCGGCAATGTTAGCTATAGCTATAGCTATAACAAAAGAAAGAGAACGACTATGTATGTCCCTCTCCTTCTACTGCTCGAAGTTGGCCGAAGCTCCGAGCGCACACGTACACAGCTGTTCGCCTGTGTGCGTATCCCCTCCACCTGCTGCTGCATGCTGCAAAAGTCCGCGAACTGGCATCTCTGGTACACCGTACTGCGCAGAAGCCCAGTCTTTTACACTGTGTAGTAGCGTATAGGCAGGGGGCCGCGCCCTTCCCACAGAGGGAGGGGCTCCTCCCCTCCCCCACGTTGGTCCCCCGCTAAGTCTGCGCGTCTTTCGCCGGGACCTTTGGATGCGCAGTACGATGTACAACTGCACAGTTACTATATAAGTGGTGTCTTTCTGCACAGTGTGCAAATAAACGGTGTCTAAGTAAACGGTGTGCATCTTTCTGTGTACAATCAAACAGTACGCAAGTGAACGGTATCTAATTGAACGGTGCGCATCTTTCTGCGTCTAAATGAACGGTATCTAAATGAACGGGGTGCATTTTCTTCCATGTCCAAATGCAACGTGTCTAATTGAATCGTGTCTAAAATTCTGTGTCCAATTGCACCATGTCTAATTGCAACGTGTCCAATTGAACGGTGTCCAAGTGCACCGACGTTGAAACCGTTCGATTTCCCTAGTACCGCACCCCTCTTCCGAAATTGAGACGCCCGCTCTCTCCACTAACTTCCGTGCCTATTGGCGTTGTAAGAAGGAGTTCGAACGTCTTCCATTGCTTATGTAGCTCACTCGTGCGGGCGTTACCTCGCTCGAGGTATACCCGCGCGGCAACGATTGAGCGAGGGAAAGAATAGCGACAGAGGTTGTCGCTATTTGTTATTGTGAGGATCGAGCGTTTCCCGATTTCTTCCGCGTCCGAAGGACGGCCTCCTCTACCTAACGGAGAGTGGACGGTGCATACGCGTATTGTAAACAATGCAGCAATGTCTATTTCTCCGTTACTTTGCACAACCAAACTCACAAGAGACCAAATATTCTCGTGAGTAGAGTCACGCGCAAGACGTAAAGAAAGACCTGCTGCATCGTTGGTCAAAGTCGAGTAGTCGAACCACACTCCGACGTAATCACCCGGCCCCGCAAAATGTATCGCGTATTCGTGAATTTCGCGAAATGCACTCTCTACCCATTCTACTATTTCGGCACCAGGCCGAATTTTGCAGATTTTGTATATTGCTTCTTTCCCTATTATCCCGAATCTCTTAAATTTACGCGCGTTCTCCGTCCGTAATATATTATAAAATATAATAACGTATAATTATTATTTTCTCCGACCTGTTCACTTCTGTCGTCGTCATCAGTGGCGGCGGTGTCGGGAGTAGCACTGCTGACGGTGTAACGCTCGCCGGTATTGGTGATATCGTCATCACTGATGCTGCGCTCGTTGTTGTTGGCGCTGTCTTGTTCACTAATATTTTCCTGCGCAATAACACTTACAGCCCTGCCGCCGTATTGTACTGTAAATAAAAATAGCTTAATACAAAAATTTTTAAATATATTAACAAAACGATTAACAAACGGCGTTACAGGGTAAACGATTCAATTATTGACACATTAGACAGACGCTTCAATTTTTGCTTAATTAAATCTATATATAACGTATGGTATATAACGTATTGTAAATATCATATTGTTATAAAAATAAAAATTCAAGTCAAATTTAATGAAAAATATACAAAGTGTGAGAAACATGACTTTTCTTATCACGTAAACTTTTACTAAATAACGTAATAAGAACCTTGGTTATGTTCAATAGTAATTAAAAATAAGAACTTTATTTTTATTTGATATTTTATAGCGTAATCTGTAATTTCATATTAGAAAACTAAAAAAGTAAGACATCGACTATATTTGTATTAAATACGTATTTATTGAATCAAATTTAATTAAAGCGTCTACCTACTTTATATCACTAATTGGATCTTTTATTCTCATTATGCTATTTATCTAATTATATTTTACAACTATATACAATATTTTTTTACAATTCTATATTATACTTTCTATATAGAAATAAAAAGAGATAAGGAAATGGCAAACAGGCTAACACCAAATGTTCGGGTACAATTCTTTTATAATTCAAAGGTTTTTAAAAATTTTAACAAACGTTTTGATCCACTACGAGATCTTCAATGTTTTAATAAAAACTTACAAAACAATCATGATCTTCTTTTTCTTCTTTTTTGCTTAATGGCGTACGCCCCTTCGAGAGAGAAACAAATGCCAGTCTGTAGTCTATTTTTATTCTCAAGACGAATGGAGAAAAGGGGGATGTGCAGTTTCACTACCACGCGATGCACGGCCGTCTTATTACAGTGGGCGTGCCCATCTGTGTCGAGCTCGTGCTCGAAGTGTTGTGACTATGATCGCCTTGTGAGAGGGGGAAGTAATTCGGGATTACACCCGATTTAATTTTTGGAAGCCCGATTACGTTCGCCGATCAACCGATCAACTCGGTTAAAAGGGACCGGTCCGGAAAAAATCCTTAGGTAGAACAGATTCGAACTCGGGACCTCCGGATTCGCAGCCCTTGCACTCAGGATGCGAAAAAAAATCATGATCTATTCAAAATCATGAAGAATATGGATAAGAAAAGACGCTACATAAATATTCAGTATGAGGAAAAGAGAGGCGGAACTGGCAGTCACATAACCGTCAGTATTACGCAACAGGACGCAAAACGTTCTTCCGCTTTGAAAGTACCTGACAGACTGAGCCTCCATATTCAAGATACATGTAACGGTCTCATCCCCACTACATCGCTTTAACCAAACGAAGACTAAGTCGCCTAATTTTCCAAAAATAAAAAATATGTTAAACAAATCAAATCAACGCTCGCAATAACAAATAATAAATAAGATAATAAGGTCAATCGAGCTACAATACTTAGGTGTTAACAAAAAATTTTATAATATAACAAATAATTAATTCAAAAAACAAACGTTTCGGCCCTGACTTGAGCCTTCTTCAGTGTGAGAAAAAATATAAAAAAATATAAAAAAAATACAAAGTGAGTTACATAACAATAATAATCAACGCAACAAATACATAAAAAAAGATGTTAATCAAGAAGGAAATAATGTAGTTTTTTCAACATGTAAGTTGTTTTGTGTGGTTCCTTTCATATTGAACTATTCGTGCCTCTCATAGAACGACATTTTCAGAAACTTGTTACACTCATCAACAAATTTACAAACTGACATTTTCAAGGATGATCTGCATTCCGAGTGAGANTAAAAAACTACATTATTTCCTTCTTGATTAACATCTTTTCTTATGTATTTATTGCGTTGATCATTATTATTATGTAAACTCACTTTGTATATTTTTTTATATTTATTTATATTTTTTCTCACACTGAAGAAGGCTCAAGTCAGGGCCGAAACGTTTGTTTTTTGAATTAATTATTTGTTATATTATAAAATTTTTTGTTAACACTTAAGTATTTTAGCTCG
Source organism: Pseudomyrmex gracilis (assembly GCF_002006095.1). Classification (NCBI taxonomy): domain Eukaryota; kingdom Metazoa; phylum Arthropoda; class Insecta; order Hymenoptera; family Formicidae; genus Pseudomyrmex; species Pseudomyrmex gracilis. The sequence goes on from NW_018024846.1 coordinate 3,630, forward strand.
ATTGACCTTATTATCTTATTTATTATTTGTTATTGCGAGCGTTGATTTGATTTGTTTAATTTATTTTTACGCTGGTCTAAATATGAGTATTTTGCCTTCCCGTTACCATCTTTACAATCTTAACACGCTGCGTTCCATTTTTGGAGACGTCGTTACATNCAAATTAAAAGAGTGGATAGATCTCAATTACAAAGTGGTTAGAATAATGTCACGCATTGTTTTTTTAACGGAATGTAAACGACTTAATTTAGTTCCTAAACATTTGAATTGCCATAAGAAATTTAATATTTCTGTCTCACATTTTATTGCTATCCGAAAATTAAATAGTTTNTTTGTTATTTTACATAATAAATTATTAAACATAGAGATTTTTGATCTGCACAGATCTGCTTTTNGTCTTAATCGGAGGATNTTTTACCTTAATTCTTATCTATCGAATTTTCTTCCATCATATATGTGGAATGAGATNTTTGATTANCACATATTATCTTTTGCTAATTANAGGCTTAGATTATTTAACATCAAAAGAAAAAAGATAAATTGGCTTCATAAAGNCTCTTTTAAAGGAATTCATNAGAAAATCTCTCCTATNAATTATTACTGTGCTTTAGATCACTCCAACCCAAATAAAATTNANAAAATGATCTTNNATGTTGATAATATTACTAATGAAAATATAGTCCCTGTCTCNGTCAATTCAANTCAGTTTCTTNANAAAGANCCGCTTGATTTATTGACTACAACNAATAAAAAATGGTTCGTTAACATNTCTAACAAAGTNATTCCTGAAGATATTTCCTGCCTTTTGCAATTTGGAGAGAANCATTGTCTTCCTNTGAGCTCTAAAAAGAACATTCTCATCCATGAATTCATAAAAGATATGGAGTCCAATATTAAAAATNTTGATGTAANAAAGAAAGCGGGAATCAGAAACATCATGATCCCAAAATTACATAATTTCTTTCATAAGAAACTCTTTTTTTCCGATTTTGACNGAANGATGTNTGATCTGCATAGATCTTGTATTAACTATNTGAAACAACATCCAGAAATTATNTTTATGAAAGCTGATAAGGGCAANATTACGGTTGTTATGGAGAAGAGTGATTATATAAATAAAATGAANGNTTTATTGAGTGACTCTAATACATACGAAATTGTAAANCGAAACCCTATTAAGAATATCGAAGCAAAACTTTTGGAATTATTAAAACGTTGGTTAATGAGAGGCTATATTGANANAAAATCATTTTACAGATTNAAATCCAGTGATAATCTATTACCNAAAGCTTATNGCTTACCNAAGNTACACAAGGATAACATACCANTGAGAGTTATTATTTCCTCGGTCAACAGCCCTCTNTATTTGATTTCTTCTTTTTTACAAAAAATTCTTTTCAATAGCCTTCCGATAGCAAGAAGTAATACCATTAATAGTTTCACATTGTATGAAAAACTTTCTAACATTACACTC
>NW_018024847.1:0-5064 GCF_002006095.1 Pseudomyrmex gracilis
ATTCCGAGCGAGGGCGCTGTGAGCATAGCATCACAGAGAGTAGAGTGCGAGTAAAAGTGCGATTTAGTGAGGGTTTTAGGGAGGATAGAGAGGAAAAGAGGGGCAAATCCATCAGCTGAGAGGGGCTGGTGAGTACAGAAAGTGAAAAACAAGTAAAATTAGTAAGGGGGACGGTGAAAAGGAAAAGAAAACGAAGGTAAGGGGGGAGAAGAGAGGTGAGGGGGGCGGGTGTGAAAACCCGCCAACAACGAGAACAAAGGACGAGCACAAAAAAATGTCCAAAAAAGAAGAAAATAAGATGACGGAAGAACAGCTAGATGAGATAGCGAGAAAAGTGTGTGAAGAGGAGGAAATGGACATGGAAGTGGAAGTAGACAGAAAGCGTAAAAGAGAGGTTAGTAGAACTGACTGCGAACAAGGTGAGCAGACACAAAATAAAATAGCTAAACAACAAAAAAAAGAGAAAATTGGCGTTGATATAATAACAGACGACAATGTTAATGAGGAAAGTGATGTCAATGAACAGGAAAAAGAAGAGGAGGAAGAACAAAGCAAAGGAAACACAATGAAGGACGAAGAAAGTGCAATAGAAAAAGCGCGGGAAAAGTGGGTACGATATAACGGCAAATTGTGCAAAGAGCTGACAATAAGAGGTAAGGAAAAAGAAAATGAGCCGCGAAAAGAAAAGATAGACAGAGATAAGGTACCTAGAGATATGAAAGGAGAAATTAAAATAATGGCCCATGTCCCCCTTAGAAATCAAACAGTCGGTAGTGAAAGAAAATCGAAAGTAGGGTTAAAAACAGAACAGGCCTTGAGATTAGTGGCAGTTCTTAAAAAAGATAGGTTGAAACCCACAAAAATCCTACCAGTAAGCCCCACAAAAGTAATGCTAACCTTTATGTCAACAGCGGCGGCACAAAAATGCCTGGACAGAAATGTAGCGGGAGGAGCGAGCAGAGACTCGGGAATAACATACAAGCTCGATGTGAGCTCAACGCAGACGAAGGGGGTCATATACGACTGGCCGTATATGACCCCCTGGGTAGAAGACACCATAGAAGAGCTAATAACGATGATGGAAAAAACAGACAATATAATACAAATAGAACGAATGGTAAAAACATACTATTCCAGAGAACAAGAGAGGAGAGTATGGAGGAAATGCAAGGCGATACTAATCACGTTCTCGGATAATGTCCTCCCAAGAGGTATCAGACTATACGAAGGACTGATGAATGTGGCAGTAAAACCCTTCGTGGAAGAAGTTAGACAATGCTCCAACTGTTTTAAATATGGACATTTTAAGAAGTGGTGCAAAAGACCAAAGCGATGTATTAATTGTGGACAAGACTACCATGGAAGATGTGAAAGGGAAACACGGTGCATAAATTGCGGAAGAAACCATCTGCCGACAAGCAAGGAGTGCACGGAGCTAAAATTCAATAAGGAATTAAAAAGAAAAATGGCAGAAAACCAAGTTAATATACATGAAGCTAGAAGGATGGCAGCAGAGGAGGCCATTATAAAAACTAGATATGACATCTCATATGCAGATGTAGCCCGATCAAGGAAAAATGGACAAGAACCAGAAAAGGAAGTCGGCAATAAACCAAGCACAAGTAAAGAAGGAGACAAGGAAAAAGTAAACGAGGTGACAATAAGAGAAGAAACAAATAAAGAGAAAGAAATACAAAAAGACAAGTACGAGAGAAACCAAAACAACAAAAGGAGCGAAGAACAGGGAAGAAAAGAAGTACAACAAAGCAATAGAAAGGTAAAGTGGGCCCCCTCAGTGGAAACTACGCAAGAAAGCGAAACTGAGGAGGAGGGAGAAGAGATAATAGAAAGGAGGGAAAGAGAAGAAGAAACTCTAAGTACACGGGAGCAAATAGAAAGAATAGTTGTTAGAATAAGAGATGAAATGGAGACATATATGATATATAACGAAAGAAAATTAGTGAAAAAAGCAGTAGAAGAAACACTAAAAATGACGCGAGAGCTAAGTGCAGGAAGCAGAGCAGGAGATAGATTCAGCTACAATATGTATAGAAGCAGGGGAAGAACATCAGACAGAAGGGAATATGTACCAACACCAATACATGGAGTAAGACAAGATCCACGGAGAAGAGAAATAGAAGGAAGAGAAGAACGAAGACAAGAAAGACGAGAAGAAGAGGATTGGAACTACGGTCCAGAACGTTACCGGGACCGACATTGTTAAAAAAAAAAAAATAACATTGTAAAATGCAAATTCAACAAACCAATGGAAAAACAAGCAGGAAATACTCCAGACCCAACAACACCATACACACAGAAAAATAAACGTGAAACCAATAACAATATTAAAGCAGTGTGCTGGAATGCGAGAGGATGGAAGTCAAAACAAGATGAGGTACTCAACTACATCAAAATGAGATATGACATAGCAGTTATAAACGAAACCTGGCTTAAAAACACGGATAAAGTAAATCTGAAAAACTTTCACGTGATTAATCAAGCAAGACAGGGAAATAAAAAAGGAGGAGGAGTAATGATAATTGTAAGAGAAAACTTAAAATATAAACGAAGAAAAGATATAGAGAATTTGGTCAAAGGAATTGAGACAGTGGCGATAACGATAGAAAATGTAAGTGTAGCTGAACAAACAAAAAATATTACATTAATAGGAATATACAGACAACACAATGTACCTTTCAAAAAAGGAATGTGGACAAAACTGTTGAGGAAGGTTCAACAAGAAGATAACGTCATCATCATGGGAGACTTCAATGCACATTATCCAATATGGAATTGTGACATAGAAGATGCCGAAGGGGAAGCATTGTTGACAGAAATGGAAGACGAAAACATGATAATTGTTAACATTGATACAGTAACAAGGTTAGGAGACATTGGTCAAAGGGACTCGAACATAGACCTAGTTTGGGCAAGAAATGCAATAGCACATTTAATAGAATATAAAACAATCGGAGACACATGGGGGTCAGACCATTATCCGATAGAAGTTACAATTGGAATGGCGCCACAACAATATAGAAAACGTTCTAACGGAATCACAAATAGAAAGACAAACTGGGAAGAGTATCAGGAAATACTTGAAAGCAGAATAGAGATAGTAGAAAATATATCTTGGACAAAGATAGTGAGACAAGAAAACTATGATCTATTCTGTGAGGAAATCAGCGTTCTGTGAGGGAAGCAGCGAGATTAGCATCAGGAAAAATAAAAAGAAACCACCAACAAAAGGAGGTGAGCAACAGCAAAGAGACAAAGAAGTCAAACAAACAATCTAAAAACCCGTGTTGTTGGTGGGATAATGAATGTAGGGAGGCAATAGACAACAGAAGACTAAAACAAAAACATTTTATAAAAGAAAAAACGATAAGTAGTCTTATAGCATTTAAAAAGGCTAGAGCGGAAACAAGGAAGTTGCTACGCTTCAAGAAACGAGAGGGATTTAGAAAATTCGCTAAATCAATAAATAAAAACACAGATATGAAATATGTGTGGAATAAGATAAGAGCACTGAGAAGGCCCCCACACGTGATAGACTAGAACAAGTGGCAAAACAAGGATAGAAACAAAGAAATACTAGACAACATAGAAAAACTGTCACCAGGATGGACGGAACAACAAGAAAGGGAAATAGAAGAACGAGAAGAAGGAGAAGACATGGAGGAAGAGATGAATAGAGAATTTCAATGGATAGAAATGGAACGAGCGCTACGAAGGACTAAAAGCAAGTCAGCACCGGGAAGAGACAACATAGAGTATAAAATGATTAAAGAAATGCCACGGGAATGGAAAAACAAACTCCTAGAATTATATAACAAAGTATTTAACGACAGAGAAGCACCCAGACAATGGAGAGAATATCAGGTAGTATTCATAGATAAACCTAGAAAAGAAAAGGTGCGACCTATATCATTATCGTCGTGTATAGGTAAACTAATGGAAAGATTAGTAAATGAACGACTTACGTGGTGGACAGAAAAAAAAAGGATAATCCATGAAACCCAAAGAGGATTCAGGAAGGGAAGAACATGCGCAGAGAATGTGTTTGATTTAAAAACATACATAGAAGAAAATAACGAAAACGGGAAAAGAACACTGNCGGCATTCCTGGATGTGTCAGCAGCCTACGACAACGTCCTAGGCGATATATGTGTTAAAAAATTAGAGGAATACAAATGTCCTTGGAAGATAAACAAATTTATACAACAATGGTTCAAAGGACGTGACGTGGAGTTCATAACTGGAACAGGAGAATCTGTGCATCGCAAGGTGTGGAAAGGACTACCGCAGGGAGCGGTACTAAGTCCGGTATTGTACTCGATATACACAAAAGAGGTGGTAAAGGGAATAGAGAAAGACATACAAATACGACAGTTTGCAGACGACATAGCGTTGTATACTAGAATAGACAACATAGAAACAGCGACAGAGAAGTTAGCAAAAAGTGTCGAAACGGTAATGGAGAACCTGAAGAAAATAGGACTAGACCTACAACCGGAAAAAACGGCATTACTTGAATTCGGTAAAGCAGAGGGAAGAAGAAGACGAGCACAAATGAAGGTACAAAATACAACAATAATTAGCCAAAAAGAAGCCACGTTTTTAGGAATTCTGTTTGACGAGGAATGTAGTATGGAAAAGCAAGTTAGTCGAGTAAAGAAAAGAGTACTTATGGCAAACAGAATACTAAAAATGTGTAATAAGGTAAGCGAGGGAATGGAGGTCAACACGGCTGTGATATTGTACAAGAGCCTAGTAAGGTCAGTAATGGACTATGCAATATTTCTGTACTACCCGAATAAGAAAAAGATAGCATATAAAGTGGAACAAGCCCAGTTCGCCGGAATTCGAACTGCGCTAGGATACAGAAACAGCACACCAACGAATGTTATGATAGGAGAAAGCAAGGTAATGTTAATGAAACATAGAGCAGAATACTTAGCAGTTTCATTCTTGAGTAAAAAACTGATGATAGACAAAGAAGAAACGGAAAGGGTAATGGATAGAATGAGTAGGAGAGAAAGACGAGAAATGATACGAAACCCA